>NC_092221.1:3300000-3467172 GCF_042764415.1 Remersonia thermophila | reverse complement strand
CTAACCCTAACCCTAACCCTAACCCTAACCCTAACCCTAACTAACCCTAACCCTAACCCTAACCCTAACCCTAACCCTAACCCTAACCCTAACCCTAACCCTAACCCTAACCCTAACCCTAACCCTAATCATCGTTTTGAAACGATGTGGGCAGGAGGCGTGCCAGGGGCATGACCTGCGAGGCGCAGGTGTTGATAATAAGCTTCGCTAGCACAGATCACTCTCGCGCTCATGGAGCTGCGGCAAAAAGCTCCCGGTCGGTACCAGGGTCGACCTTCACTTGGTAGCGAAAAAACAAGGTCAGCGTCGACGCTTCTGACACAAGCCTATACATCATGGGCAGAACCATGATGCACCAAGATACGATATCGCAAACTGTGAGCATTGCCGCAGGCCCCTTCAAAAAGGTCATAGCCACAGTCTCTTTCATCAAGTCGCTCGTCAATGTGTGTTTCACCATCCCTATCCACTTCAAGGGGACTGAACTAGAGTCAACGTAAGCTGGACTACGTACTGTGATCTAATTGTATATGGCAATGCTATACAGCAGTAAATCACCGTACCTGAATGCAAGACAGGCTCGCACTGCTGCAGGAGGAGTATCTTTGTTAGCCTCATCCCCATGCCTGACTCTCCCCGCTGTTACACTCCACATAGGCTGTACGAGACAGTGTTTATCTTTAATCTAAAACCGCGTTGTTGCCGAGCTCGGTATGGCAGTTCTCTAGCCGTTGCAAAAAAAAATCATTAGTGATCTTAAACCTCGTTTGTGGAAACAGAAGTAGCATATTTATGCGGATAAATGTGAACCCAACGATAACAGCAGAATAGCCTAGAAGAGAGCGAAAGTTAGCGTCCGACTGCCGGCGATAATTACCCAAACAGGCGATTTCAAGCTCGGGTCCACCCATACGGAACAGTGGTGCAGGTCTTGTGACGCACCCCAGACGTTTTGCTGCCCTGTCTTCCGCTCTCCCGGAGCAGGCATCGATTTCCCCACACGATGACATGAGAGGTACTATAGATTGAGACGGCAGGAGCCGGAATTGAGAAATGTTTAGATGGGAGGTCTGGAAAGAGACAAATGAGAATATATAGTCGACACCTGGACGGGAGATCTGCGTAAACTGCAACCATTTGTCTCAGCCCTCCCTAAGGATCAGATCGAACAAGGGACGCACATCCTTGCTACGATTCCACGATGCTCACCGAAACCGTCCTCCCCTGGCTGCTGCTGGTCTCCAGCGCGGCGGCGTATCCTGCACCGAACCCTGTGCAATTCCTCAAACGGGCTCCTGATGCTGGCGTCGTGATCCAGAAATGCGCCAACCCGGGCGTGCTGGCGCTCGCCTATGACGACGGGCCGTACCAGTACACATCGCAGCTGGTCGACATCCTGGACCGCGGTGGAGCCAAGGCAACCTTCTTCTGGACGGGCACTCTCTATGGCTGCATCTACAACCAGGCTGCGGCGGTTAGGAAGACGTTCGCCTCGGGCCACCAGATCGCCTCGCACTCTTGGTATGTTTTATTTGCTGTATTCTAAAGCCTAGGATCACAGCTAATCCCCCACCAGGAGCCATGGCTACATGGGGAGCATGAGCGAGTCCCAAATCCGCAGCGAGATGACCAGGCTGGAGGACGCGTTGGTCAACCTGATTGGCAAGAAGCCCGCCTACATGCGGCCGCCCTACCTGCAGACGAGCGGGGTGTTCCTGCCCACCATGCGCGCCATGGGTTACAAGGTTATCACCAACGACGTTGATTCAGGCGACTGGAACAACCAATCTCCCCAGCAAAGCCAGCAGGCATTCCAGCGAGCCGGAACCCACGGTAATGGCCACATTTCGCTCATGCACGAGACATATGCCAGCACCGTGAACACGCTTACGCCGTGGCTTATCAACTGGGCCAAACAAAACAACCTGAGGCTGGTTACTGTTGGTGAGTATTCAGCTGAAGACGTGTTGTAGTGCAGCATATCAAGAGGACCGGAGACTGACAGACTCGCAGCTGAGTGCTTGAACGACGCCGATGGCATGTACCAGCCGGGCAACTTCACCGGCAACGGCAGGAACTATTGCTAGACGACGATGGAAAACGAAGAGAGCACAGCCAAAAAAGGATAGGGTTCATATGAGTGTACACTCTTGTCCATAAACGGAGGACCAATTCCTTGTGCAATGGCTTGCTTCCATTAGAAACGGATCCCCCCGCCAGCCCATTGTCCACGTTTGCCGTTGCAACACACATTTTCCAAGTCCGTGATACGGTCATGGTGCCGACCAGGATCACGTTGCCAGATACGGGATGCGCCTTTTCTTTCTGTGTTGCTTGACATGGCGCAGAACGCTTGTGACGATCCAGACCCAGCTAAGTTTGAAGGAAGAACACCACACACCTGTTAACGACCACCTGAAATTCACTCCCACTTCAGTACACCCAAGGCACGCCTCAAAACCCTTTCGCACTGCCTTCTATACTCAACTGCGAGCGCCTGATTCCGATTCCCTGGTGATGGTAACACCACCTCCTCATCGTCGTCCTCCGAACTGCTTTCCACTGCAGCATCCCCTTCTTCACTCTCATCCTCGTTTCCTTGCACACAGATACTCCTCAGCCGCAGCAACTCTGTCTGCAACTTTGTGATCAAAATGCCTCTAGCTCTGTCCACCAGCCCGGCCAGCTCCGGCGGCGGGTCCATGGCATCAGTACAGTCTGCGTCCCTTGAAGCAGCCGTCCACTTGTGCAGAGCCACCTTTTCTTCAGGCGTTGCAACGGCCGAGACTAGGTCATCGATGAGGGCTGGCTCAAAGTGGGTGAAGTACTTCAGCATGGAAAATGGCGATGAAGATGCGGAGGAGGGGGGTTGCGTAAGAGCAGCCAGCCGAAGACGGGCATGGGCTGCGAGAGAGCTCGGATGGGTGATGGGGCGGAGGGAGATAAGGAAATCAGTTTTCTGTTGCTGTTGTCGCCCCGATGTGCCGTCGCATCTGTCCCTATCGGCGTCTGAAGCTGGGCCGCGCTTTCGCACGTGGACGTAGTCGTTGTGCAGAGCGTCTGACTCGGGGAGGATAAAGCTGTAGGCTAAAAGGAGTTCGCTGTTGGTCTTGTCGGAGCCGTAGTTGTTGAACACCTGTTCGCCTGGCTGGTAAGGATCGTGGCATATGAGTCGGCACGCTTCCCCAGAACCGCCAACCGTAGGGATAGTATCCCAAGTGTGACGGGCTGTAGGAGAATGGTTTGCAATGTCGAATAGGGGCTGCAGAATGGAGAAATCGTCGATGCGGCAGCCGTGCGGAAGTATCGCCGTGATGCGTTGTTCAACAGCGGACGAGAGGATGAGTGAAGGCCGGAAGCTGCGGCTGGTGAAGATGCTGTAGGCCCATTTGTAGAGCAACTGGGTGTAGTCAGAATAGCCTGGCCAGTTCTCCTCTTTCAGGACTTTCCGCGCATGCTTAAACTCTTGCTTGATGTTGGCCTGGATCTCGGCTATAGCAATGCCGGCATTGGTGCCGTCAAGATAGACGACGTCATCCTCGGGCCAGAAGGACGGCGGGGCCCACGCAGCGATATGATCGGGAGCGGGCAGAGTTGCCAAGTATGGCCACCAAAAGGACTGCTTGCCCTTGAGATACTCCCTGATGAGGAAGAAGCGACCGATAACATGAGGTGGGCTAGATTGCATGAAGCGTGGGGGGAAGGCCGCGTTGGAAGACTGGGATGAGGATCCAGATGAGAAGTCCAAGGGGCCATCGATGAGAGCGTTCAAAAACGAGAGGGTCGTTGACAAAGGACATGTGACGGCCACAAATTCAGGCCCAAGAGAACTGCTGAGACTAGGATTAACGCGAAGTGAATAACCCGTTACGTTGTCGTGGTAGATTTCTAGCGACGGGTGCAGCTCAGCACCGCGCTTCCGGGACCATTCGACGAGCACATCGAAGCGTGCCTTATCGTGTTGATTCATGCTTTATCGGATTCTTGACCAAGATATCGTCGTTGGTTGGGCGTTTTGGAGTCCTTGAGTTCCAGTATTTTCAGGAGATGGAAAATTGACGCGGAGCCAGGACACTGACGCAGGAATCTATCACCTAGCCTTGGCAGCTCCGGTCCGATGCCAAGCCCCGGCTCCATCTTTCTGGAGGGCCCGGCGTCAGGTTGCTGCTGCGTTTGTCCAGTTCAAGCAAGAATTCGGATTCGTGAGTTCTGTCCGAGGTTCGGTGCCTGTAGTCATTATCTTGTCCTGCTATGTGTTGAGTAGGGTTCAGAAACACTACTACTCTCTCTCGTTATGCACACGGGGAATTGGTAATTGTTTTTCGCCAGCCTTTGGAGACTGCCATCACCGTCACACATGTCTAGCCGTCACAGGCAGGGCTTGGGTACTGAAATAGGTAGCGAAGGGATCCATGATTGAAACAAACTCAAATGCCGTGTTGAACGACAGAGTCAAAGACAGTACCTCCAACAGCATCGAACAAATAATACTATAACCAGCCACCAAGATGAGCGAAGATGAAAACAATGAATCCAGGACCCGAGACCATCCAGCAACGTGGACCCCCTGGGTCCTCCAGCAGTTATCCTGACTAGATCCCCCCACCCGACATCGCTGTGTTTGAGTTGAGGTCTGCGCGGGCCGAGACACTCATTCTTAAAATTCTCTAGCACTTGCGCCACTGGAGGTAGGCGATCTGCTTGAAGGTGAGGTCGGTAGACTCGGCCTGGAGTATTTTCCCACCTGTTAGTCAATCTTCTTTTGTGTGGACTTGCAAAAGGGAAAATAGTAGCTCACGCACCGTCAGCAATGCCGGCTTCTTGAGGTCAAGAGGGGTGACCTGGATAGCCGAGTTGATGTTGAGCATGCCTGAGGCGCCGCACGGCGACCAAGGAACATAGCTTTCGAGGGTGAAGTTGTCTGTCTTGGTGTAGTCCTGGTCGATGGGGCCCTTCCACACGCCTTTGGTGGTGATCTGAGCAAGAAATATGTTAGCACGTAGTCCTGGGAAGGGTAGCAATCATGTCAAGGTAATTATAACGGGTCTGCTGGGATATTTACCTGTCCAGCGCCGCCCGAGAAAAAGTAGTTGGCGGTGGCAGTGCCGGTGGCACCCTTGGGCAGGGTAACGTGGCCGCGATAGTCGGCCCTGAAGATGGAGAACTGCCATCCCTGTGGGTAGTGAAGCTTGAGGTTCAGCTGGCAATTCTTGCGACGATCCTTGACCTGGGTGCCCTCTCCCGCCGCAGCGATGAACTCGTCATAGAGAAGAGTGAGCGTTGTGCGATCATCCGAGAACATGTACCCGATCGATCCTGCAGGGCATCCGCTGCCGCCGTAGGTGAACCCCTTGATCTCGATCTCGTGGCCGCTGGGAGCCGTCTGGCGTGCATTGAGTTCAGAGCGGCCCACGAGGCCAGAGGAGCTGTCTTCGGCCACCGGGAGAGCGGCGGCGAAAGCGGCAAAGAGAGCGGTGATGGTGGCGAGGAAGTTCATGTTGATGGAGGTCCTAGAAAACTGTGTAGATGGAAAGAATGAGGCGATTTCTTGTAGTTTCAATGTTTTGAATCTTTTCGTTGCTTTGACTTTGTTGCTTTTGCTGCTGGGAGTAGTGGGCAAGACGAAGCACCATTCTTGGAGGATGAGGATCTACTTATACTTGAGATCACCATAAGCTGTGCCCTAGGATATGCCGTGAAACCAGCTCTTTTCCTTCTCAATACTCCAACTCCCATGGTGAGCTCCACTCCCTTTGACTTCCGTGGCTGAGCAGCCGCTTCAAGTTCGGCCAAGTCACGTACTGAACAAAGTCCTGTCCGCAGGCACTCCGAGCCTTTCAGCCCAAGTTGCCCGACGGATTCCTAGGGCTGTTGTGCGGATGTAAACGTTCCAAGTCAGCCATAGCCACAGTCTTTAACCATGCGTTGGCCCAAGTGAGTCAGGCGTGCGTGCAGTTTGTCGGACTTCATGTGGACTTGGTGATCTCTGTTTCGCCCTCGATGTGTTGTCATCATCTCCGAAAGCTGCCAGGCAAGGCGGACGCCGTGTTATGCTTAGCCACAATATCATGGCTGGATATCCGGATCCCTTTGACTGTTGACACGTACAATGTAGAGTGTCAGTCAATGCATCATAGGTTTGTTGAGGGCAAATTTTAGACATCACCAATTTTCTTCGTGACCTTTCTGTACAGCCCTGCCTGCGATATGTCGGATGGTGGCTGTGATGTCAAGCTGCCGTAAGGGAGCAAACCGTAAACAATTCGGCAGATGCAAGGGACTGGCCATAAGAGTGATGGGGTGTGAAGTGCTAGTTTAGCCGTCACTGAAGGGGCTGAGGCTTGGACGGTCTCATCCGCAGTTACCCAATCCCTTGGTCTCACCCAATCTTTTCCATATCATACCAAGCCGCCCATATCAACCAAGTGCGGTCCGTTTCCAATTCCAGACTATGGCAGCTTGGATTTCCGGTCATGGAAGCTGGCATTGAGGCTACTTCGATTAATACATTCTCTGGTAGACACTATAACCCCAAGGTATTGGGGTGTGATACCTGCAACCTGAGTCCTATCCTATGCTGTAATAGATTGACACCATAGGGTCTGATTGACATGGATCCTCCTGACCTGTATTATTGTTCCAGGTCTAGAATGTTGCGTGAACCTCGGGTTGAACGTCGGGTTTCAATACAGACGTCATTCGCTCATAGGCCGGATAAAGTAGATCAGCCCTGGATGCGCTCCCAGGTTAGGTCCCATCCCGATGGTTCTCCCTACATTGACATGCATAGTGGCTGGTTGACTTGGACATCCACCAGGTATTCTTAGTAATGGAATAGGACCTAAAGAAGTGGAGAAGTCAACACCCATTTGCTAGATAGAATATACAAAAAAGAACGAAAAAAAAAAGAAGAAAAGCCTGGGTCAAAGGCATATTTACCCAGAGTATAACTTAGCAGAGGCAGAGCTCTCCCTGGGTAGAATGGACGAGCAACAGCAACAATGAGCTTATTAACTCAACTTATGGGCGAGAAGTACCATCAAGGCTTTGAGCTATCCCATATTCATTGGAGTTCCGTAAGAACGTAACCGAGTGGGAACAACGCAGTGAACCTCATGTAGGCACCGCAACGTCACTGAGTACCGTATCATTACAACAGTGCTTCGGCCTTTCGTTGATGATGGGTGCTCTGCGTCCTCCCTAGCGCCATCTATCTCCTCTTTGAAACGCACAATGGGGTCATTGAATCAGGCATAATAATAATAGAAACTACCCCGGATTTACTATTTTGGGACATGGTCACGTCTCGCTATCGTGGTCAGGTCCGATTTCGCACGCCCCATTTGCATACGGTCGACTTGACTTTGGGGCTAGGGCTCTGCGTCATTGGGAGAGAGCCTGGGACTAGACCGTGACACAGCTCCGATAGTGGTTTCATAGCTGAGCCCCTGACGTGATACCCATCAACTTGATTTGTTGACTGCGGCTGGCAGTCGGCTGAGGCCTGGTTGTTCTTTTCCATTCGCCGAGATGCTCTCGGAGGTGGTGCGGCTGGCAGACTGCTCATCACGGTCAAGTGGCAACCTCCGAGAACCTCGACCATGCTACGATCAAAAGAATGCGCCGGTAGGCAAGTAGTTATTCACACCAAACGGTCGCAACCTCCCCATAGGGGCTTTGCTAGTTTGACGTTGGTGCTGTGTGGACGAACTTTGGCAAAAGTGGTGGCGGGAGAGGATCGAGGGCGAGCAGCCACCATTTGTTAGCTGACAGGAATCCTTCAACTATTATTAGTTAAACATTTGCTGCCATATGTTTCGAGTTCATTGGTAGGCGGGTTTCTCAACACTCGCATCACCCATGATCTCGGTATGGGCCACAGACATGGACGGGAGCCAACGCCGGAAGCGATAATCTGATGATGGAGTACCGTAGCTGGGCCTTTGGTGGCCAAGCGTGGTCTCCTTCCTTCCAAGCCCCGCATTCACGCCGCGCAACAGACTATTTGAGCATGCGGGTCGAACCGCGAGACCAATTCTGAGTATAAAACTACAAGTACAGAACGCACAACCCTTTCAACCATACATCTCATGACTTCATCCATTCCATTCACGTCATCCCACAGTATATGACATCGCATGACGGTGATCAACATAACCCACTGCCTTCAAGTCTTTATCACGATGAGAAAGCCCGTCGCTAACGGACCCCCGCTCCGCGGTGAACAATGATCTCCTCGCCCACTTCCTCCTCATCCGGTTCCTCGATGCTTGTTCTCCTTCTCGCTTCAACCGTACGGCCAACCAGCTTCCCGTCCTCGCTGAGCATGGCTTCTTCTTCGTGGGTCAACTCAACAGGCTCTTCTGTGATACCCCCAATGCTGACTGTGCTGCCGCCGGGCCCTGTTGACGATGAACCGCCCCCCGCAGCGTTGAGGGAAGCAGAGCTAGAGGAACCCTCGAAGCCACCCGACGGTGCTGCATCTTCGTCCTTCTTCTCTCTTGAGAAGGGCCAGAGGCTGCTAAAGGGGCTGATTGACGCGTTCTTGAGGACCGATGAACCCGGGTGGAGCGGCAGAGGTTTGATGAGAATGTTCTCGCGGACAGCGTCGATACCTGATGAGGCGGCACCGACGCGCTCCTCCACTTCAGGCATGGCGAAGTCGCCGAACTCTTCATCTTCGATCTCATCATCATCGCCCAAGCGACGGCCGCCTTCTTCGTCACTGCTATCGTCGTCCCGTCCATCGCCGAATCTCTCCACCTCCACCTCTTCCGTATCGTCGCGACCGAAGCCCCGCCTGCCGCTACGGGCGCTGCGGACAACTTCGCGCCACCACGAACCACGGTTCCAAGTGTTGGAAGAGCCTGTCCCCAGTGAGTCTCCACCGGCGTTCTCGCCGACGTCTTCGTCGCTGCTGCTGCTGGAGCCGTCTTCATCACCATCATCGTAGTCGGCAAACGGATTTCGCAAGTGCTCGCTGCTGATTGTACTGGGCAACGTGAAGCCAGAAGACTCCTGCGTGTTGTCCGTGTTGGACTGGGAGCTTTCTTCCTGGCCGCCGTTGGCCGTTGCGGCTGCGGCTGCAGCATTACGTTTGTTCATGGCGAGGCGGGCCGCGAGCTGAAGCCGAGCACGCGAAGGTGGGATGTTGAGGGGTGGCGGCGGAGGCGGTGGTGGCGGAATCGATGGGGGGTTCACGTTGGAGTTGGCATTCAGGGGATCGGTATAAGCCCGGAACTGGTGTTGTTAGCATGGTATGCGGAAATGGAGCCCGTATGTAGCCTATCAGAGAAACGGTCTGAAGAAAGGGAGATGTTTCCAAAATCGGGGAACCGGCACACAAAGAGCACGGGACGACGGAACGTGAGAACAGGTCACTTGGCCCCCGATGGGTGTTTGTTGACCGAGAAGCTTAGGTGCTAATGTGCAAGCCAAGAGTGCCTCGACTCAAGGTTTCAGGCCCACTGGAGCCACTGAAGAATTCGGGGCGGCAAGAAATTGGCATAACTGGGAATCGCTCACCTCATTGTTGACATCTTCTTCGGTATCCTGATCCTCATCCTCATCTTCGTCGCTCGAGCTCCCAAATCCGCTCATCAGAGTCCCCGCGCTGAGGGCGAAGGGCCCGATGCCGCTGTTGTTGGCATTGTCGGACATGTCGGAGCCACCAGTGAGTCCAGCTTCAGCCAGGGCAGCGGAAGCACCGCCTCCAAGCCCGATGGAGCTCAACCCCGAGAATCCGCCACCCATCAAGCTCTGTGCGTTGGCGCGGCTCATAGCCACCTCTGGGCGGACGCCGCCCAGGATCGCGTTGTCGCGCTCGCGGGTCTCGGCGAGAGGGCCCTCGACATAGTTGACCCAGTCCTGTGCCATCACCTTCTCCAGAACCACCTCGCTGAGCATCTCGGGTGGGTGGCGCTCGGTGAACTTGACCACCTCTTCGGCAATAAGCGTCAGATGACCCATGTAACCCATGCGGGTGTTGCGTTCGGCCTGAGACTTTTCGCTCTCTCTCTGACCGTTGATGATCTGATTGGTGATGTCGGCGGCAGTAAAGAGGCTAATGGCGAGAGTCGGATTGTATCCGCGGTCCATCGGCCCGTTAAAGACCTGCTGAACAACGTCATAGACCACGTTGTGGAGGAAGTTGTTCCAGGGGTATTGAAAGAAGAAGCTGAGGATGGTTGGGACGACACCATGCTTGACAAACTGCATCTTCAGGTAGTCCCCGACCACGGGTTGGGGAGCGGGCACCGTATCTTCAGCAGTTTTCGGGGCTTTCCCTTCGCAAGGGGATGACTGCTGCGATTTATCCTGTGCAGGCTGTGCGGTCGTGGTATCTTCCTGGGGAGGTCCCTGCGCTGAGGCTGACTCTGCTGTCGGCACATCGCCGGTTTGCGCGCTGATTGCTTCTGGATTCGGCTGCGCTGCATCTTGGGTCGATTCCGAATTGGCTTCCAGGACCGAGGTCTTGCTTGAGGCCAAAGGAGCAGAAGCATCCCCCGGGGCCGGGGATGTCGCATCAGTAGGTTTGGTTGACAGCTGTTCAACATTCGCCGAAGCGGTGGCCTGCTGTGCCGTGCCGGAAGGGTCTACCGGGCTGTCAATCGTTGCGGCTTGCTCGCTAGGGATTGTCTCGTTGTCCTTCGTGTCGGGCCTTGTCTGGCTCCGCTGCTCCTTCAAATCCTCCTTTGCTTTGTCTTCTGGGATAGTGTCGCGTTTTGCTGGAGGCTGCTCCAATGCAATGTCCCCGCAGGCTTCGTCGCCAGTGCCGGCCAACGTCGCGGCCTTCTTGGATGGGGATAAGGGAGCGACTACCAGGTCAGGCTCCTCAAGAGGCTGTGCCGGAATTGGCTTGCCACCTTGCGGTTCAGGCGTCTTGTACGCCGCCAGCGGGGACAAGGGCTCGTCAACAAACTCCGCATCATCCTTATCTATGCCTGGAGCGTCGCGAGGCGGGGCCGGGGCGTCGGGAAGCTCCAGCACACCATGTGAGCTATCCTCATCTGCGGCGTGAGACACCTCCTCGAAGCCATCATCATCAGCTGATACATTGGTCACTTCGAGCTTGCGACCCTGGTCGGCGGTCGAGAGCTGAGAGGCATTGATCGAAACATCCTCAACTGACATCTCATTGCCGCCGAGGGGCAGCAGGCGGCCTTCTGCCCTAAGCCGGTGTCGCTGAGCATCGCGAGCCATGATCAAGTCTTCGGCGCCGGCTTCGTTGAGCAGCAGCATGTTGCTGCAGTGCAAGAGTTCCGCCATGAGCTCACACGTCTTAAAGCGGTCGAAGCCAAGCGGCTCGATATGGCCGCCGAAGGTAGAGGAGAGGGATTTGTCCTTGGCTGGTGCATTCATGATGAGGTTCATAAAGTCGGGCACATGGTCGGCAAAGAGGCGCAGAAGCGTGCCCAGATAAATGGGGTCACGGCTGGTGGGTGGAGAGTTGATGTCGACACCCTCGGGGTCGTAGTCTGAGTTATTCTTCCGGATCACCTCGATGACGATACCGACGCCGCAGGTTAAGGGGTTGCCGCCGCCGAGCATGAACTTGATGAGCTGTTCAACGCAGGGCCTAGAGACCAACTGGCGCGTCAACTCGTTGGGGCCGATGCAGGTCTGCTCGTTCTGTGAGGCATTGGCCGAGATGGTGATGATAGCCTTGATGAAGTCGGCGGCTGAGGTCTGCGTGGACCAACTGTGTTCCGGGCCAAGGAAGGAAATAAGAGTGGTCATGACGTTTTGGCTGTAGAGCCACTCGACAATGCCCTGGCCGCTCTCGGTCCGCTCGAGGCTGATAATCTTGAGCAACAAGTCCATGATCATGGGACAATCGACGTGCTTCAGGATGTCCTGCACCGCGCCCTCTATCGACTTGAGCAGGGATATCATCTCCTCGGTCCGCTTGTCAAACAGGGCCTCGTTGACCTTCGTGAAGTAGCTAGCCTGCAAAGGGTCGAGCGGGGCATCACGCTTCAAGAACTGCCAAAAGTCGCGCAGCAGGCCCTTGCACTCCATAAGAGCATCGTACATGGACCAGGTGTCGGAAGACAGAATTTCGGTCGACACGAATGCGTAACGATTCCTCTTTTTTTCCTTGTCGTCGCGGCTGGTCTCGTCGGTGATGGATGATCCTAGCGAGGCCCGGCTGACATCCTTGATCTTGTCGTTGTCGTCATTGTCTTCGTCGTCGTCGTCGTCGTCGTCGTCGTCGTCCGGAGCAGCGACGGGCTCGAGCTTCGGAGCGATAACATATTGGAGCAGCTTCTTAAGAACCTCGGGGTTGCGCAGGTAGTCGACGAGCTTCGCATTGTGGTGCTTCAACTCCTCAACCAAGTCGCTCTCGTCGAGAAGTTCTTCGAGCTCAAAGTTATCCCGCTCCAGGATCGTGTCGATTGCGGAGACGTTGGCGTATCCGCCAAACCTCCAAAACATGCTGGGCGGTTGTACTGACGGTGGTGGTTGATGCTATGTCACGGCGCCGATGGAGGAGGGTGGGGGACAGGCCGTGGTCTCGCGGTCACAAGGGCGGATGTGTGCTCCCAGTGATCGCATGCGGCGACCGAAGGGAAGTGCAAGACGGTCGGGGCGTCGCGACGGGAGGGGTGCGAGGGGTGCCAAGGAATAGCATGCAAAGCCTGGGGGTTGAGCCAGCGATCACGGACGGGGTATCTTGGAAGTCTAACGACGCCGGGTACCTGCAGTCCGAAGCGATGTGCGGTCAGCCAGCCTGGAGAAGACGATGATGTGCGCAGCCGCTGAGTGGGGTTCGAAGCGGCAAGGGATGATGACAACGCCAATCTGAGCCTCCCCGCAATCACCGACGCCAAATCTTCGACTCCAGACCACACCGAAAAACACAACAGCGCTGAAAAAGGCCAGGCCATGTGATGGTATTCTCTCTCGGTCTCTGAGTCGAAGGGCGAGGCATCCGGGAGCGAAACTCAGCAATTCATCATGGCCCAAATCCGGGCGGGCATCGGGAGGGGCAGGGGAACGGACAATCAAGTTACGTCGTAGTTTGGAAGCCGCGGGCTAATAGCAGAAAAGCCTTCATAAAACCCGGCAACAAAATAAAAAAGAGAAAAGAAGAGCGGTCGTCTAGGTAGGGTTGCCTGCGCCACGGCTCTTTGGGCAACGTCTTGCTTGTTGTCCGCGACAGGACTGGCGCGTCGATGGTGGGAGTACTGATCTCGGGTTTAGGTGATGGGAAAGTGGTTGGGGCAGCTGATGCGAGAGATTGCTGGCAGCCCCGCGCAGCTGGACCGGAGCTGCTCCCAAGTGCCAGGGCTCCCTCCGCGCGTGATTGGGTCCCACCGGCTCGAAGGTTTGTGGGGTTTCGTGGACGCTTGGGCCACATCCCCTGCCCTGGAGGACTGGAACCCTGACTGCGTGGGTGAGGCTTCCAAACGCTTGAGACGTTGAAATTAACTAACGGGCTAAGGTATTCCCTCCGTTGAGATACAGTTGGCCCGACATCGACCAAGCACAAGAACAGGATGTCAACCGTGAGATTAGGTTCGGCTTGTATCATACGTTTGCATACCTAGCCTTACGTCGATCAATACCTTCCATTGTGTTTCATCAGGAAATAATACAGCATTCACACCCTTGAAGCGTTTTGAAGGGCGGGTCACGAGATGAAGGGGAGAGAGTCTTTAAGCAAGGTGGTTCGTCCGCAGATCGCCAAGATGATAGTTATTCGATTCAGCCGCTCACTCAGCTACGATTACACCGTCCCTGGTAGCACGAGGCATTCTCCGCTTCACGACTTCTGGGATTTGAAACTGCGCAGCATCACTTTCCCGTTCCAAAAATCAACTCTGGCACCTAATAACGGTATCGGCGACACAAAACTATGAGAATTGACATGAGATCAGAGAGATGATCAAACAGAACAATTGAATTGGTATCCTATCGATGCTACACCCCGACCAACTCCAGATGTGCTCTCGCCTACGTGTACCAAGTCGGCTCCGGGTGCTCGCCGAGCAACAGATACCTCCCGAGCTCACGGTTCTTATACGCAACGGGGTCGTGGAGCGTGTGAGTACGGATGTCGCGCCAGAAGCGATCCAGGCCGACCTTGGTGGCCGTGGCGCGCGCGCCAGTAACCTCAAAGATGCCCGAAGTGACGCGCAGGCCCGTGTCTGTTGCAACCACCTTGATGCTAGCCACCCATTCGGCCCACTCGCCACGAACAGCGAGGGTCAGCTTCGACCTCTGCTCCAGCGACCCGCCGTACGCCGCATAGATCTTGTCCGCCTCCTCACCAGCCTTGTCGGCAAGTGTCTCGGCGGCCCTCAGGTGGGCGAGGAAGTTGCCGTAGGTGGAGAGGATGTAAAACTCGTCGGTGGCGCTTTCCTTGTTCTGTTTGTCGGCGTGGTTAGCATGTGAAATGTTCGCTTCCTCCATCCCGACGGGGAAACTTACGTCGCCACCATAAGGCCACGGACGGGTGGTCTTCACGGTGTAGTTCTTGGCGAACTCAAGAGCGCCCTGAGCAATGCCCAGGTAGAAGTTGCTGAACACGAGCTGGATGGTCGGAAGCAGCAGCGCTGGGAAGGTAATGCCCAGCACCGCCGGGTCGGGATTCTTGGTCTTAGCATCCCAACCGAGTGCGTCGGACCACGGCGCCGAGATGTTGGTGATGGTGCCCGAACCAGACTCGGTCAGCCGCAGGCCGACATTGTCCCAGTTGTACTTGAACTGGATGCCAGCCTGGCGAGTGGGCACAACGGCGAAGATGTGCTGCTCAGGGGGGCGGCCCTCGACCCAACCCTCAAGCACAAGGAGGTCCGACACGGCCGCGCCCGTGGTGAAGTTTTTGAAGCCGTTGTAAGTTATCTTCTCGTCGTCATACGTGATCTTGAGGTCGTTGTCCCGGGGGTTGACGGCCCCGCCAACGAAGTAGTTGTTCTCGATGATGAGCTTCTGCAGCCGGTCTGCCTGCTCCTCATTGCCGACAACGTTGGCTGTCGTCGACCAGAGCAGGTGGTAGCCAAGGAGCATGCCAATCGAGCTGTAAGTCAGAGGCGCGTCAGCATTTCTCATTCATCTCAAAAGCGGGAGGGGGGGAGGACGACATACCCATCACCCTTGGCGACCTCCCGAATCGCCTTGTAGCCAACGCTCCATGGCTGCTCACCGCCACCATACTTCTTGGGCCCCAGAAGCTTCAGAAGGCCCGAGTGCTTGAGCAGCTGGACCTCAGCGACGGGGGACTTGTTGGCACGTTCGCGGGCAGCGGCATCCGGGGCCAGCACGGCAGCGACCTCGCGCGCCCGCTGCAGCCACCCCTCAGCATCTGTAGGGTAGGTCGCCCACTTGCTCTCGTACTCGGCGTACACGGCCGGGTCAGTGGCCGCGGGGGGTTTGCTGAGGACGGGGAGTCCGTCTGACATGGTTGATAAGTGCCCTTGAGGTAGGAAAGACGATGTGTGGGAGCGGGAGGTGACTTCGAGACTCGTCAAGAAGATCAGAACAGGTAGATGCGCGCGAGCTTGAGCTCTTGAGGAGGTTTTGAAAAGCAATGCGAATCTGGTCAACAAAAGGCTTCATCAACTCTTCCAACATGCGCCGCGCAGCCCATTCATATCATTTTCCAAACCGCCCCTCCCCGCCGTCGTCGCGGGGTGGCTTTCGCGTTTTCGACCCCATCACATCCGAACCCGGTCTTGTTCTGCAACCAAGCTACCCACGCACATCCCGACGATCCTCGATGACGACAGCCTCAGCCGGAATGTCCTAGACCCAGCCCTGTGGTGGCTCCGGAGATCTGGCACCCTCCCGCGCGGCTTCAAAATCTACGATTGGCAGTCTGGGCTGCACGTGGTGCCCACGCCTTGCGTCGAAATCGTGATGGATTGCAGTGTATGCTGTCGAATGCGGCACCTGGCGTCGTCGTGGCTGAAGCGTTCATTGGCCCAAGGATAGGGACAAGGTTAATCACGAAAATATTAGCCCCGATGGCTGCATCACTCCATGGTGCGGCGTATGAGGTAAAAGTAACCCGCCAGGCTGAAACCAGGCACCTGAACAAGGGGAATGGAGGGGCCCCACGCCCATCTGATGAGGGGGATTTGGCGCCGAAGACGCCATCCTCCGGCCCCACAGGTTCACGATAGGCGGGCCGCCGTTCCCACTTTGACACAGGATGTCTTAGACGCCGGTTGGGAGAACATCTCAGACTCAACTCCGGTCTCCCGAGCCGGTGTTCGCTCGGCATGGGCTCGGGATTGCGTGATCACTCCCGATTCCCCCACGCCAAGGACGCCGATCGACCGGAGAGTCGGCGATGGCATCATTGAGCCTCGTCATGGCGAAATAGCTGTCTTGAAGGTTGACGCCCGGCTTAACGGACCAGTAGAAGTATTTACAGCTCAGGGGCTGGAGATGAAATGTTCAGACGGACCTTGAGGGTTACGTGCAGACGGAAAAAGCCGAGTTGTCGTCATCTAGGCTAGCCCAATCTTCAGCCTCTTTCAAGTGTCCTACAGTCAACAACGCTGTTGTCCTCTTCTTGACAACACCCTTCCTTACAGCTTTACCAGAAACATCATCACCATGGCTACCGTCGAGCCCCATGAGCTGAACCGCGATCCCGATCGCCTGCTCTTTGCGTATGTCATCCTCTCCATCTGGCAGAAGCATCAGCCATCGTGCTTACTGACTCTTTGATCTCTCCCTGAAGTTACTGGGTTCCCAACGTGTCTGGCGGTCTCGTCATTTCTAAGATTCCCCAGCGCACATCGTGGGACCTCGACTCGAACCTGCGGTATGCGCAGACCGCCGAAAATGCCGGCTTCGAGTACGCCCTGACCCAGATCCGCTTCACCGCGTCGTATGGCGCTGCCAGTGAGTTCTCAGCCTTTCTTCGAACGAAATGCTTCGGTGACTGATCCCGCACAGACCAGCATGAATCTGTTTCCTTCTCTCAGGCCCTCTTGCACGGGACTAAGCGCCTGCGCGTCATCGCGGCCATCCTTCCCGGCCCCTGGTCGCCCGTAACAGTGGCCAAGCAGATCGCGAGCATCGACCACTACAGCAAGGGCCGTATCGCCGTGAACATCGTGTCTGGGTGGTTCAAGGGCGAGTTCACGGCCATCGGCGAGTGGTGGCTGGATCACGCGGAACGGTACCGGCGGTCCAACGAGTTCATGCGCTGCCTGCGCGGTATCTGGACGTCGGGCCAGGACAAGCCTGAGGAGGAGGACCCTGGTTTCACCTTCGCCGGCGACTTTTACCGTTTCCGTAACTACAAGCTCAGTCCCAAGCCCGTGCAAAAGCCGCACCCGCCCATCTTCCAAGGCGGCAACAGCGACGACGCCCGCAAGAACGGTGCTGAGGTGGCCGACTGGTACTTTATGAACGGCAACGACCTCGAGGGCTTCCGGGCGCAGATTGAGGACGTCAAGGCTCGTGCGGCTAAGGTCGGGCGCGAGGGCCAGGTCAAGTTCGCCGTCAACGGTTTCGTCATTGTCCGCGATACCGAGGAGGAGGCGGTACGCGTGCTCCAGGAGATCCAGGGCAAGGCTGACGCCGAGGCGGTTGAGGCTTTCGCCAATGAGGTCAAGAATGCTGGCCAGAGCACTGCGAACAAGCAGGGCATGTGGGCCACCAGCACGTTCAACGACCTGGTGCAGTACAATGACGGCTTCAAGACGAGGCTGATTGGCACGGCGGAGCAGGTCGCTGAGCGCATCCTCCTGCTCAAGAGCTTGGGTGTCAACCTTGTCCTAACAGCGTTCCTGCACTATGAAGAAGAGGTTGAGCGGTTCGGTCGCGAGGTGCTGCCGCTGGTGAGGAAGCTCGAGGCTGAAGGGCGGGGGAAGGATGCAGACTTTGAGATCGCACGGACCGGTGATGTGTATAAGAAGCGTTAAGATTCCAGATACCCAGATCAATCCAAAATCCAAGCTTTCTCGTGTCCCAGATCATCCGCATGTAATCGTGATATGAACCGTGTCGTCTGTGGTCAAGCTGGCTTCCGTTGTCAAACGTGGTGCAGTCACCCATCGGAAGATTGGAGAGTCATCGCTCCCGTTGTATGCCGTAACGGCGAACTCCCACTCCCAGACGCAAGGCTTCAAGTCGGAAACGATGGCTTTCCAACCTGTGCATATCCTGTCGTGAACAACTGGCGCTTTTCTTGCCACTAACTTTGAACTGTCCGCCTCTCGAGAGCAAGGGAGTGGAAATCCTCTTCGGTACCAGACATCATACCCCGCAGCGCCAGCTACGTCCGGCCAGGAGACTTCCACGGTCGTGGAGTCGATAGCCTTAGCGAGGATAAATCGCGGGGGACAAGGCCTTCCCCTGCCAGCTCGAACGGCCCGGGTTCCGGCGGTTACTCCCTGGCCAACGCTGCTCCATGTTGACAGGAGAATGAAGTACTTATGGCCAGGAATAAGGTTTGGGATCATGATTTTGTTGCCCCTGACCCCAGTAACGAGGGGGTAGGCGCCAGTTCGGTCACCATCAAACAGGGTGACAGAAAACCGGTCTAACTCCCCAGCTGGCGGAGGAGGTGGCGGGTCCCACGAGATTACTAGTTCTGAAGTATCAGCATGGGCGCGGATGTTGCTTGGCGGCAGCGGAGTTAGGGGCTGGGCCATCGCCGAGACGACTTGTGTCCAGGACGACTTCAAAAAGTCCCCACCGCTCGCACGAACGCGACACTCGACCGTATCACCCTTTCGTAACTGCTGCCAGTAATAGCGGTTGCAGTCGACATGAGTCTGGGACCAGCGGGTCTGTCCGGCACGACGATGGTGGAGGTCGTAGCCGTAAGCACCGTACACCGGCTCCCACGAGGCGATGATACCACTCGGGTCTGAGACAGCTTTCAGTTGGGCTGGCACATTCAGAGGTCGGGCCGGGACGTTGCTTGGCATCTCCAGTGGTGTGCGTCCCAACGAGAAGGCAGAAATGAGAGTACGGGAGAATGCTTGAGCAATCTGGAATTCGCCGAGTGCATTCGGATGGAGACCATCATACGCTGCTTTCGAGTTATTGCCTCCGCCTGGAACAGTCAGAATCGCCAACGTAGCATACATCGCGTATCGGAGACTTGCAGGAATAGTTCTCGCAGAAGCGGACGAGGGCGATAGGCGACTCTGGCAGACTCCATTTAGGGATGGACCGAGCCAATGTCTCATTGTAGCGGTTCGTGCTCAGAGGCAAGTCATCGCGACCGGGCAGGGAGGTCCTGTGTGGAATATTTGCAATGGCAAATTTGAGATTGTGCTTGGCCGATCTCGCCCGGTGGACAAGAGTCTCGATGCTTGTGAGTACCTCGATGGGGTCGCAACGCAGCCAGGCCAGGTCGTTGAAGCCAAGCTCCACGAGGCAAATGTCTGGCTGGTAGGCTGCGACCTGCTCGGCTATAAGGTCTTTGGCCTGGAGAGCAAGACGCCCACTACCGGAGAAGTGAGCCGAGTTGGCCAGGAACTCAGGGTCAACACCAGCTGCATATCCGCCATGGGTTCGGACCACGGGAGCGGCATCTGCTGGGTCATCAGGACAGCGGGGCGGGCGTGGAGGATGCGGATCGTTAGGAGGAACAGTCCCCGTGTAAGGCCCGACGAAGCGCACTGCGACCCCTTCCTTGCGGAACCACTGCCAGATACGATAGCGCCAGGTCCAGTCGCCCTCGCGGCCGTGAGAGATGGAGTCGCCAACCACCATTACCCGGAAGGCATAAGGCACCTCGTCGGGGGGCTGCAGAGTCGCCATGGTGGGACCGTTGAATGAGCGGTGGGGATGCCGACTTTGTGGATGGAGGAAGGCCAACAGGTGGTGCTGGGGGTGAATTGTGGTGGTGCGACCCGGGAAGTGGAGTCGCTCCTAGCGGGACCGGAACGGGACGATTCGGCAACGAAGTGGGGCCATTCCGGGCTGCGGTGGATGGAGCCCGGTAAAACCACAGTGGGTCCATGAATACCGGTAACTACCTTTTGGACTTCGATCTCGGCCTTGGGCCACCACGTGCAAGCGCCTCTTCAATAACTTCATCAAGACTTATTTCAACAGTTGCTTGGGCACTCTGAAACAACAAGAACCGGAATTGCATGTTCGAAGCTTGAATCGCTGACCTGTTTTTTTGCCTCGCTGACCGACCCTGATCAACCTTGAACCTCCATGTTCGGCGGCAAAGCCCCGCGGATTCGCCCTTGCCCTCCCACCCATGGCGATGCCACCTATCTCTTCGCTGCTTTACATGCAAGCACCACCGTCAACTCCTAGCACCTTTCCGTTGACCCACTCGCCATCTTGCGAGGCCAGGAAACAAACACAGCGGGCAATGTCAATGGGGAGGCCAACCCGGTGAAGGGGGGACCAGCCGGCAGCGTACTGAAGGGCAAGTCAGGCAATGAACGTGGATCAAACGACCCCAGTATCACAACCAGTCACATACCTCGTCGACGCCTTCATCATCGAGCTTGTCGCCATTTGGGATGTACTCGCGGCATGCGGCGTGGTACATGTCCGTCTTGATGCCGCCGGGGGCGACTGCGTTGACCGTGATCTTCTTGTCGCCGAAGTCTGGGTTTTCCTTTTAATCAGCATCCCGAACCATAGTCACAAGTAAACTCAGTTGGAGGTCCCGCTCACCAATGGCCATGCAGCGCACGAAGGTTTCGATGGCGCCCTTGCTGCCCGAGTAGACCGCATGATTGGGGACACCCTTGGCTTGGCCCGTGATGGAGCCCATTAAGACGAGGTGACCGCCCACCTCGAGGTGCTTGTACGCCTCGCGGGCAACGAAGAATTGGCCACGCGTGTTGATGTTGAAGACGCGGTCGAACTCCTCAGGGGTGACATCCTTGACGTGTCCAAAGGACACAACGCCGCTGTTGGAGAAGACGATGTCGATCTTGCCGAATGCCTTGTGCGCCTCGTCAAACATGCGCACAATTTCGTCCACGTTGGCCACGTTGGCCTTGATGCGCACTGCATCCGTCCCGTTCTTGCGGATTTGGTTCATCACCTCCTCGGCCGCATCGTCGCTGCTGGCGTAGTTGACGATCACCTTGGCACCGCGGCGGCCGAGCTCAATGGCGACCTCGCGTCCGATACCGCGTCCTGGAGCACCAAGAAGCGAGGTCAGTTATCTGTCTCATATCGGGTCTCTGATTAAAGTTGAAAGGAGCTGTGGTCAAGGTTGAGCAACCACTTGTCGGGACCGACAGGGTATCAAGCGAACATTGAATGCTGTGCAGAGCCTTGCGTCTTGTCTGAACTGCAGTGGTGCTAACCGCCACAAAGCGGATTCAGGTACCCATGTATGGCTGAGGAAAATGCGCGTCTGAAACCGCAAAACTCGACGAAACCATATATCATGTGAGGGGATTGAAACATACCGGCACCCGTCACAAGAGCCACCTTGCCCTCCAACGAAGCTGACGCCAGTCCTAGCGGACCAGGGACCTGGTCATATTTGCTGCCGATGTTATTATTGGTCATGTTCGTTGCCGTGGTATGATGCTGGAAAACTGATGTTGTATAGAAGGTGGCTGAATGAGAAGATGTGTGATTGTGAGGTTTGGGGATGCAATGTCGATTCAGAGTGAGGAAGGACATATAAATACCTATTCAAGACGGTGGACATGTTAGCCATCTTTATCCGGAAGGGAAGGCCTGGGCCAGGCCAGGTCAGATGCAACGACAGGCGCTGATGGAATGTACGCCGGAGAATATACCATTCAAGCACGATCGAAGGTTACCATCCTTCGCACCACCACCCACCCATCTCAGCCATAGCGAGTTCCGTCTTACCTTTTCTTGAGCAACAGTACTTCGACAGCAACCTCCCTTCCTGTGTCTTCAGGATACAACTGCCACCTGCAGTATCAGGAACCCATATCATTGGCGCTTGATCGGAAAGTCTAGAACCCGCCTCCCCTGTGGTATCGATGTCGGGTATGGCCGTAGCTGGCTGACCGAGGAAAAACATGGCAAGGACCTGTTGCGGATCACAATGTCCACAAACATTGACCAGAAGACGAGTGCATAAGCAGTTCCAGGATCCTGCCGAAACTGTCCTCGCTCCATGCCTCCCAACCTACGTGGGCAATTCGCCCTGTCTACGGTTTAACGCGACGCGACCCGTAGTTATCGCTTATTGATAGGTAATTATTCCAACCATGCTAGAAAATTCATCCAGTCACTTGGAAAGCTTTCCGCGACAATGCTGTGTTGTTGATTGTGGATTATGCTCAGGGGCTTTCAGTCTAATTACATCATGAAAATATAATCCCGGTACTTTCATCATGCCTGTCAGGTCCTTTGATCCTTCAGAACATCGCTCACGCAGTGGTGCTGTCGTCATGGAAGGCGACTCTTGCCCTGAGATATCCAGGGTTGTGGCGAAATCTGTCAGAAACTCAAGGACTGCCATACATGCACTGCATATCATCGTCGATGGAACGACGGGGAACGTGTTTGGACCTTCGCTCTCGGTAGAAGATTGCCCTGCGCCTCTCATTACAACTCCGCTATCCGGACCACCTAGGTAGCTTTGATACAATCACCTCCTGAATGGGTACCGAAGCATCTCCGCTTTTATATTCTGGGCTGGACGGTGCCTACACATTGTACCCTTTTTGGTCGCTGGAGAAAACGCCCGTGCTGCCGCCGCTTTGCTCTTGCTAATCGCATCGTAGAACCAGGAACGTCTAAGAAACCAGTTCCACCAACGTCCACCAGTCGTCCTCGTTTTCTCGCCGGATCTCGATCGGGCGACGGTCCTTCACCAGCGCAAAGAGGTTGTTGCCCTTGAAATAGACCAGAACACCACGCTTGCCATCTGGCCCGGAGATGCGGTACAGCGGGCCCTCGGCATGCACCTTGGTGCGCTCGGGCATAAACTGCAAGTCGTTCTGCTGACACCACTCCTCCATGACGTGACGGAATGTAACCTCCTCAGTCCTGCCGATCGCTGGCACCTCGTTCCATGATTTCTCCTTCTCTCTGTCGGCCCTCCTTTTCTCGCGCTCTCCATCGCGTCTCGAGCGGTCTCGCCCACTCTTGAGGGCAGGGCCTTTCTCGGGCGGCCGCAGCTCGGTCTTCGCACGATCGCCCAGGTCCAACGCTCGCTCAATCATGGCGGCGCCCTTCTCGAATTCGGCTGCGATTGAACGAAGCGCCTTGATGTCATCGGGGAACACGTCATCTTGCCACCACTGAAACCACTGGCCGATCTCGTCGTAATTTGCGTCATCGAGCAACAGCCAGCGGTATAGCGCGTCGTGCCACATGGGGAACACCTCGGCAACTACCACCTCTCCTAGCATGCTGGGACGGATAACCCCAAGCCACTCGAATAGGCAGTCGAGCGACTCCATGTAAGGGGCCTGGTCTTGAGGGTCGACGCGAAAATTTGTGCGGAGGTGGCGTGCCATGCCTGGTAGCAGGTGATTCATGATGAGTGGTGACCACGTGTCGCGGGCTGAGCTGTCACTGGAACCAGGAGGCCGCAGCACTTCCTTCCACTGCTTCAAGCCTGGGATAACACCGTTCTTGAAGTCCCAACTGTCAATGAGTTGGCGGAACTTGCGGCGCACGTCAGCGACAAGACCGGATGAGCTCTTGGGATCCAGGTGGGCCGCAGGGAGGTAGGGAAGCCAAGGGAAAATCCAACGGTGGGGGAAGGTGTTCTTGTGCTTTTTCGGCTGCCATTTCTGGAGCTCCTCCTCTAGCTTCCGAGTAATGTCCTTGATCAGTTGGGCGCACACAAATCGAGGAAGAATCGCGCCCCAGGCATCAAGTACGGCAACGAGAGGGTCAGGGTCGTGTACGTCCCACTCCCGCACCACAGCCGTGATGGTCCGAAGCCATAGTTCGTACATCATGGTTTCATACGGGGTCGCGGTCGGCTTGCGAAACGTCTTTTTGGCTTGTTGATCCAGACCCAACAGGCCTCGCATAGAGTGCAGGTCATCGAGGAAAGCGGGCTTGGGTTCCTCGAGCGGGTGCCAGAGTTGGCGGTATTGGTTGAACAGCGGATGAATGGCTGCGACTGCGAGTGATGCGAGCTCTTCCTTGATCTGGGGAAGCATGGCGTCTGAAAGCGAGCTGTTGACTTTGCTGAGGCCAGAAATGATCTGGCATAGCTTGTGGCTGATGTTGGCCTTCATGTCATCCTCGCCACTGTCGAAAGGCCTAGAAGCTGCCTCGCAAGCAGACATGATTGACTGGTTCCCCTCCAAACTTGCCGACAACTCCTCGAGCTCTTGCTGATCCTGCTTGAGCTGTAGCTCGAGGTAGGCCTTGCGCTCCTGCAAGTTCTGCCATTCTTCAAGAATCGCCATGAAGTCATTCTGGGCGCGCCTCACGAGCTTCCGGCTCTCAGCGGCAGCTTCAGACTCAGCAGTGGCGGCCGCACCCGTGGGCGTCATAATGCCGGACGAGGAGGTGAGCATTTTCTTCTCGCGTCCGGTCATATCGAGAATGGGCGTGAACGCGTCGGGTATGTTGAGACCAGGGGCCGCCTTCCTGATCTCGTCCAAAGTCATGTACCTCGGCTTCTGGGGACGCGGCGTGCTGGCTCCGCTGGCCGGCCCGCTACCAACACCGCCAACGAGAGACTTTTTCTTCCGGGCTGCCTTCTTCTTCTTTTCCTCCTCCTCTGAGTCGATGACCTCCTCCCCGCGCAGCCGGGCCTGACGCTTTTCCTCCTCCCGTTCTTGTTTGGTCTTCTCCTTGACGGCGCCCAAGCCCACGCCTTGTGGCCGGAGGTTGGCCTCGATGATCACGTTCCGGCCTTGACCCTCTTTACCGAGACCCTGGCCCTCGACGTAGCCCATTTTGGCCATCATCCGGGCACCAAACGACTTTGCATTGATCTTTACTTTCCCGTCACGGGTCTGCTTGAAAGCGCTCGGTAGCGCAGTGCGAAGCGCGGTTGGTCCGTCATCGGGAGCAAGAAGGGTCGGGCCTCGAGCCGACGTCGGCGTGAAGCCGTTTCCAAGTGGATTCGCGGGATCGATCTTGGACCGAACAAACGCAGGCGCTGCGGGAGGTCGTTTCGAGGGCAATTCTAGCTTCGTTGGTGGCGTCCACCCCAGTCCGCCGGAGGTTGCTGCGCTCGCAGGCGCGACTTTGAACCCGAGGCCCACGCCGCCCATGTCCTCATCCTCGTCTTCGTCGTCGTCCTCCTGTTCCGCCGAGGCGGGCACGGCACCGGGATTTGCATCGTCGTATTCGTTGTTCTCAGATTCGACATCGTTTCCTTGTCCTTGCTCGTTATCGTCGTCTTCGATGTCGTCCTCGTCGGAATCCGGTTGCGGCTTTGAAGAAGAGACAAAGCTGACGCCCTTGTTCCGCAAATTCTTGTGCTTCCATCTCCTGCCAGGACCATCGTCTTCACTCTCGGAGCCAAAAATTCCTAGAGCGGCGCTCTCCTTGGGGTCGCGGCCAGTTTTGCGTCGCTTCCGGGGATTGTAGTCGGCGAAGTCATCGTCAAGTGGATCGCGGGATGGCATCAGGTACTCGTCGCCGGCTTCATCTTCAGAATCGGAAGACGAGTAGTCTGCAGCGCTCGCCTTGTTAAGGCGAGATGGATCGAACCGCAACTCATCGAGTCGCGCCATGATGTTGCTTGGCGTTAGAAAACCCGGAGGGAATGGAAAATGGGATGAAGTTTGATGGAAGGCTGCCAAGGTTTCACAATCGCGACCTACGGGAACCTTCAAGGTTGGCTTGGCGTCGCCTGTGCGAGATTCGATATCTTGTCGTCCGAAAGTTAAATCACGTGATCACTTAGACTTGGACTATGGCGTGTCGCCCGTCCTCTGCCCCTGGCCGCAGACCTGGGAATAGCGCACAAACAAATGGTAATAAAGGCTAGAGCAAAACTATGATGAGATGATTGTTCATTCTGCGTCGCCAATACCCAGCCTTTCTGAGTGTTCTTCCTTAACCCCCACTGCCATGAGAACGAGAAAACGGCCTCATCAAGCCGATCATATCTCCTGTGGCGATGGCAATCTTTGACCCCCCGTAACCCTGGTTCTTCCCGACTGGCCAACAAGAGATCCCACGGGCTCTGAATCCACCCTTACACCGTGGTGTAAACCCACGGCCTACACCGGTTCGCGGCGCAAAATCCGGTACAGCACGGCCCGACATACTGACCACTGCGATAGCACTCGCCCCAGGTCGGCACGCACATGCCCTGGCAGCGAACCTTCTTAATAGGCGTGGGAGGGCCCACAAAGATCAGGTTGGAACCGGTTGGCGAGATGCCGCTGGCCAGCGTGGCCTCGTTGAGCGTCTCGAATTGGCACTGGTAAAAGGCGTTGTAGTCGGGCGCCTCGATGATGTTGACTGAGAGGTCGTTGTCTGGAAAGGTGCATCTGATCAGTTCTGAATGTCTCCATGAAAGGCCAGGGAGATGGGGGCTTTATGGGATGCCCGACGTACTGGTCTGGCGGTAGTGGCCGTCGGCAGGAAGGGTGAGGTTGTACGAAACCGGCCCGGCATGGAACGTCAAGTGAACTGTCTGAAACGGCTCACCAGCCCGCTCTTCGAGAGGCATGGCGAAGGAGATGCTAGCAAACAGGCCGAGGCCTGAGGCGAGGAAGGTTGTGATCTTCATCATGTATTGTGGAAAAGACTATCTTGTGCGGACTTTGTCAAGTCAAAGGCGCTTTGGCTGCAGCAAGACATCGCCCGCATTCCTGCAGCCCTTGAGGCCATGGCTGCTTTTATGCATCGGCGATGCCGTTTTGCTCACAAGAATATCCACGGTGCCAGTTAGCCGACGATACCAAGATCTGAAAACAATGTCACGTTGCTGTCAGCGGCTCTGCTGCCTCCTTGCACAATACGAACCGAAAACTTGGCACCGATGAGGCGGTACCCGCGGGGTAGCATCGGGATTGGCAGCGCACATCATTCGATGGCACATACTCTCCACTGAATACGAGCTCTTTGGGAATTGGATTCCTTCCAAGGCTGTCATGTGCGATATTGACGATAGGGAATGCGAAAATAGATGCATTCCGCTTTCTCCGCCCGATGTCAATTCGGGCCTGAGTAAGACGGAAGAATGTTGACCGCTCACTCAGCGATCCTCGTACAACATGTCATCTATCCATCTCGTGATGGAAAGATGTCGAACACGGATGAGTGCAAGGGTCTCATTGCAGCAATGAGAATGGCCTCTCAACAGCCAGGGAGGTACAAGGCCCTTCGTGTTAGTTGCCGGCCGAGGGCAGCCCTCGTGACCATGCTTCGTAGTTGTAAGACTGAGATACGATCTCCCAGACACCGACATAGTTTCAACATGTTTTCAAACCATATTGTCTTAGATCCGCATTTGGAACACCAAACAGGTGCTCCAGAGTAAAAGTCTCCATGCGGCGTTCATCACGGCACGCCACGGTCTATACTTTCTAACAAACAGTTCTCCGCACCATGACCGCCGTCTCGTCTCTCCCATTCCCGCTTCCACGTATTCGTCCTCCTACAATGAAACATTGACTTCCGAATCGCTATCCACCAACAGCCTTCCATTGTTCTCATCGTCAGATGGCGTCTGCGTTCGTACCTGCTGCATCGTGCACATCCACAGGTCCGCCGGCCTCCCCTGACGGTCCATTGCTTCCAGCAGCACAGCGTCTCCCTGCGATGGCCCACCACGTTCTATTGGCGATGACAGTCGTCTGACATCCCATGGATGAACCCCGTTACCGCTGCCATTTGGGTCGGGTGGCATCCACGTATCCCCTGACTCCAGATCGGCGTTTGGCTTCCCCGCTAAGGGTTCGGAAATGGTCAACTGGTCCAGCTGGTCGAAGATGTCGTAACTGTCCTGACCCACAAAAGAACCTGATCTGTCAACTGATGTTGCTCCCCTTGTGCTATCAGAGACGGTCGAGTAAACCGGCTGCTGGGCCAAGTCAGACAATGCCTTGCCTATAGGCCGCTGACCTGAATGGGGTGGTATCATCCAGAATTTTTGGTGATCTTGATGTTCTAGCTTCTCTTCAGAGTCTTCATCATATTAGACATGGCACTTATGGAAACGTGAAGTGTTTGATATTTGACGTACGGCCCATGCTTTGGAAATCCCCTCGACGGAATAGTTCCCCCGAGTTATAGCTTTGAGTATCGGGACAAGTCACGAAGGACCCAGGCGCGTCTTCCTGGCACAGAGTGGTCATCAAAGACTGACGAGGCCTGTCAACACGCGATTTGCAATGACGTCCCTTCGGCATTTCTATGTAACGGAAAATGACGTGTGGGAAGGTCGTTGGTGGGGTACGTATTTCCCCGGCCTCTTCTGAATGTGGCGAGACACGAAGCAGGAAACACCCAGCTTACGTAGACTGCAGATGATGTTGGCGTCTCAAACGGCCGGTAGACCATTTTAAAGCACTAGGTAAGCACCCTCAACATCACCTGTTAGCAACCGGGCCCATTCCGGCGAACACAGAGCCTCACATTCAGCTGCCTACCTAGGTACTACTCAGGCGCAGATTCCCACGCCAGATTAGGTCCTTCGGGATTCGTCATCACACCGACTAAACTCAAATGGGGCTCACACGTTAGTGTAGTTACGCCGGGCGTCACATCAGCGGTCAAGAATAACCGGGGTTGGCTCTCAAGGCGGAAAGTGAGGCTGAATGCCGAGTGCCTTGGAAGCGGAAGCCAGCCGATCAGCAGATTCACTGTATCGCCTCACCACCCCCATGCCGAGGGAAGCCACAGGCAGGCTACGATATCCTGGATCTGCTTCGAGCTCATTATCGTCCTGCATTTCTTGTGCCTTGTACTACGAGTACAGTACCCGAAGTTGTAGTAGCCACGCCGAAAGTCCATTCCACAATTATGATTTCCAGTCAAGCTTCTCGCTTCCTTACAGTGCGCACGCTCACTAACCCTTCACCCTCGTTTCACACAGCTCCAGCGGTCCAAAAGCCGCCTTCATCTCCGGTACCTCCAGCACGCGCTTCAGGTAGGCCTCAAACTTCGGCAGGTCCTTGCGCATCTCGTTATCGATAATGAACTTGGTAGCGACCTGGAACACGCCGACGACCATGACATCCGCAAGTGTGAGGCGGTCGGCGACGAGATACTGCTTCCCGTCGGCGAGATGGGCCTCAACAGCCTTGGCAGCGCGCTCGACCGCGGCGACGCACTGGCCATAGTGCGCCTCGTCGAAAGGAATTATCTTGTAAAGCGTCATGAGTAGCGGCGGGGTGGCCTGCGACGCCACCTCCTGCTCGGCGAAGCACGACCACTGCTCGATGAGAGCGCGTGTTTGCGCGTCCTCGCCGACCAGCTGGCCCGCGTTGGGGCCGCTCTCGGCGACATAGCGGGCGATGGCCTGACCTTCCGTCAGGAAGAAGCTGCCGTCCGCTGACTCAAAGGCAGGAACCTTGCCCAGGGGGAACTTGGACAGGAATTCGGGGCTCCTGTTGGTCACGCCCATCTGGAAGTCCTGGGCCACCTCGATTTCGAGGCCGTTCAAGGCCGCGAGGGCTTGCGCCTGTTAGCAGTCGTCAGCCATCCCAGTTCGAGCTCTCATGAGAAAAGAATAGGCCGGGCGGGAATGGGAAAGGGATAGGCTACTTACCCGCGCGACGCGGAAGTTGTTGGGGTAGCTGTAGATCTTGCCGAGAGGGGCCATGGCGAGTGTGACGTTGAGTGATGGTAAGTGGGGGCTTGACTTGCAATTGCGTGCTCCGAGAGACAGATGACAACAGCAAACCTTCTTTGAAGGCTCAATGAGTAGAATACTGAAAGACAAATGAATCAAGGACGAAGGCGCGACGAAGATTATATCTGGCTGTGCCCTCCCCATCAACGCGGTGCCACTTGCACATCTCCATCAACCCCTTTTTCTTCCCTACCGTCGCTCCATCGTCCCCACCGGACCACGACGCTCAATGTTTCACAGCCGGACGTGGCCCGAGACAAAATGATGGCAGCAATGCCAATAAAAGCGCCCATTACCCGACTTGAGACCCAGTGTTGGCCTGTCTCATCGAAACTCCTCACCCCGCTTTCTCGAATGTTCCACATAGTCGTCCACTGTCCGCAAGGTAGATGTGGGGAGCGGATCGGGAGGGCGCAACGGGAATGACCGGTGTGGGTAGTGACCGCGAGACCCTTCAAGTATGCTGTACGCAGTAGTACACATTTGTCAGCATGCACAAAAAAGGGTGGTCAGAGACTAAAAGATATTAACCAATGGAATGAAGGATAACAGGATAATTAACCCATAGCTGCCTATAGTATATGGTACTTGCAAGTTGCCAGGCTCTCTGGGAAATTGGGGGCAAAAGGAAAAACATTAAGCCAGATTTCAGGCTGTGCGTGGACGAGCTGGGAATCGAACCCAGGACCTTTCGCATACCGGTGGATATGCTAAGCGAACGCTCTACCAACTGAGCCACACGCCCGTGGATGTTGTTGAGTGGGTAATGCCGATCGGACCTGTTTTGACGGCCAAACACTGAACGGGGTGAGCATAGAATGGACGGTATCGAACATCAAGAAGCCCGGTATCTACAGAGAATCCACGCTCACCCACTCTGGCACCGCGATGGAATATATGCAATTAGGCTTCCCGCCTCCCTTGTCGCCGCGTCCGCTCCCAACAATACCCCGGCCCTTCTCTTACCAGCCATCGTCCTTCCTTACATCAGAACACACCGGACACCCCCTGGCGACGTGATTTCTGAGCAACCTGGCGTGAGTGACCTTGGCGCCGATGAGATGCGCCGAGGCCCCCGAGGCTGCCTGCTCCGCCGCCGTTGCCGCTCCGCGCAGCAGGGCCTCGTCAGCCACGGTGTCCTCGCCCAGCCTCTGCAGAAGATGCGGCAGATGGAAAACGTGGCCGCACGCGAAACCGACCAGCGGGTTGGTTTCCCACTCGCCGAAAGGCTCAAAGCACTCAGCGCAGTGGCCGGGGGTCCACGTTCGTGCTCTGCTATTGGCTTTGCCATTGGGCCCGTGAGAGGACGTCGGCGGTGCAGGCTCGCCGTTAGGACGGGGTTTTTTCTCGCCAGGCCCGTCCTCAATTCCTAGTACGCCATGCGACGGTGGAGGCTTGGCGCCGGCAACAACATCGAACTTGATCCCCCGACGCTGCCCTTTGCGCAGGAGCGCCTGTGCAGCCGCTACTTCGCTGCGGAGGATGCGCGCGGCGCCCTCACAGATGCTGTACTGGATCTCGTGCTCCTTCATAATGTGTTTGAGGCCCTCACGCAGACCCTCGATCTCCAGCCCCTCAGGAATGCGCCGGACAAGGGCGATGGGGTTGATGGAAGTCCCAACCTCTTCGAGTAGCGCACGGATAAACCGCGGCTTATCCATGCTGTACGTGAGCAAATCCTCCCAGAGATCCGGGTCGTCTTGTTCTTTGGCGAACGCAATGGCGCGGCTGACGTCTCCGAGCCGGTCGATAATGAGGTAAAGAGCGCGCTTGGTCTGGCCTGTCTTGGAGTAGAGGTAGACCAGTTCGGGAATGTAGTTGCGAGCCTCGCACTCTTGTGCTGCCTGAAAAGCGCTGGATCAGTTGATGTGCTCGAAAAAGGCGCAATGACGAGCGGTGGGGTGTGGTTACCTTCTCAAATGCGTACGCGGTCGACGTCTTGAGGAAGTCCATGAGGAGAGACTGCTCATAGATTGCGAACAAGTGAACAGCCAGGTCGGCAAACCGGTCAACGAGGTGCTGGCTGTCGGTCACCAGCCGCGCGCGAGATTCGCCCCAGTGGTCGTGGATACTCTCTCCCCGCCATAGTCCACGGAGGTAAAAGAAGGTATACAAATCCAGCTTCTGGTCTTGGAGCTGTGTAACCACGACTTCGGGCCTCACCAGGCCATGTTGCGCCTCGTCGACAAGCAGCGCGATGGCCTCCGAGGTGGCAGCCTCCAACTCCTCACGGCTCATCTTGATCGCACGGCCCTGGGGCACCCGGAGGCCAATGAAGCTAGGAATGTCGTCAGCCACGGCATCGGCCAGATGACCTTGCTTGATCAAGCGCATCGCCGAGTCGGCATCCTGGAGCTTGATGTGACAACGAAGGGCCTCTCTATTCCGTCCGGAGGCCTCGTGCAGCTTGGCGAGACTCTGCATCACGATGCGCCAGTCTCGCCCAACTTCGCCGTCCTCAACAGTGTCCTCCCGCACATCGCGATACTTGAGCTGGTCTTCCAGGGCCGTCGTAATGGTGCTCACATCGTACAAGTCGGGTGGCCAGCGCTCCAACAGCTCGTGAAACCGGAGCTTGTTGGTCTGCAGGTAGTGTCCGAGCATGACCTCGTAGAGCGTGCTGGGCATGGGCGGTCGCGTGCGCTCTCTTGGAATGTGGTCGACGATGTCGTCAAACCTTTGCGCCCCCGCAAATGTACACACCCATTTCTCCCAGCGGTCTGGCGTGGTCAAGACTTTCCCACACACCTGCCCGGCCCTGGCCCAGTCGCCCATGTCGATGAGATCCCGGATCCAGAGCTCGCCTATCCGCCGTTTTTCCTTCTCGGCTGCCGAGTACAACAACCGCAAACCCTCTGTCGCCGAGGTATTGTCATCGTAAAAGTCGTCAGCGGTTTGTGTGGCATTCGGCGAGGTGGGCATGGCATCTGAAGGGGGGGACACGATTTCGGGATGTTGGTCCACCAGCTCCCACGCTTGCTGGTGCTGTCCACGCTCCAGGAGCCAAGCTAGATGATCGGCAAGGTCGCGTCGGGTTGCCAAGACGCAGTCGTACGGGCTGTGAATGAAGATCTTGACGCCGGGCTTGACCAGATGAGGGTGGACGGCAGTGCGGGCAGCACCAGTCCCTGGCCCGGAAACGGTAGTCCCAGAACCGCCGTCGCTACCTTTGCTCATGACGCTGGCCGCCGAACTGAACAGCGATAGGGGGTTCAGGGCAACATTGAGCACATCGGTGCCGAGGCCGGCGAGAGTCTCGAGAGCACCCCGAGACGAGACAGCAGCCGCAGCGTTCTGTGCCGGCAGGACGCCAAGGTGGTAATCATTCGATGACAACCTTTCGAAGCGGCTCATGCTCAAGACGTCCTTGTCCACCTCGACCTGGGACGTTAGGTCGATAAGGCGGAGTTCAGGGGGTGGGTTGTTCTGCCGCCGCGGAATGCCTCCGGAAGGTCCGCTGCCGGTCGAGCTGTGAGACTGCGTGTGTTTGTGGCCACGGGAAGCCGACACCTCCTCTTCATGCTCCTCCTCGCCAGGCAAGCAGAAAGCGAGGACTAGCAAGAGGCTCTGGGTGTACAGCGAAATGCCCGATATTATGCAATCCATGCGCAGTCTGTACGTAGGGTTAGCGAGACAAGCAGCCACTCTCCGGATTGAAATCACTTACATCTTCACAATCTCCGCCGCCCCGGCGGATCTCTCCCCAGCGTGTTTGCCAGTGCCCATGGCGCTTGGGTGGACGTGAATTATCCAGATGGTGCCTCCCCACCCGACGAGCAGGCGCTCGACCAGCCTGTGGCTCTTAAGCTGCTGCTGCTTCAAGCTCTCGGCAGCGGGGGAAAGCACAGGCTCGGAACGGTCAGCGGTTATTTCATCCTGCCCAACCGAGTTTTCGTCAATCCACTCGATCCTGGCCTTCCACAAGCTGGCCATGGTCTCCCACTCCTCTGTCTGGGGCCGGTCGACGTGGCCAATCCGCTTCCAGGCGTCCTCAGAATCGCCGTGGCCGAGGTGCAGACTTGTGCGCATGATCTTGATGCCGTGCTCGTTCTGCCAGGCGACGTATCGACCAGAGAGGGACCACTTGATTGTGTTGATGGTGCCCTCCCCTGAATGCAAGACGGTGTCTTTCCCGGTGCTAGCGCCAACCATGCTTCCCAGCCAGCCGGCGGCCTGGGCAGCAGCACCAATCGTCATAGCATTGCTCCTCCCAGTGGGCGCGCCAACCGTCAGGATGAGTTGGCCAGCTAGGCCGCCCGAGAGGTAGGTCCGGTCGGTCTTGTACTCGGGCGACAGCGCAACGGCCTGAACCGGACGCGCAAAGTTGCGCAATTGCACGTCCTTGGGGTCGACCAAGGATTGGACACAGATGTTTCCATCCATGGACGAGGTTGCAATATAGATGTTGTTGGACGGCGTGTTCGGCACCGCGTGGAGCTCGCGCGCTCGCACCGAGGCGGCCGGCGACGCCTGTTTGGTGCTCGCTGCTGTGCCGGGCCGCTTGGGACTGCTGGTCGCGGGAGGGAGGGAGGCGTCGGCCTTGACGGTTAGGAGGGGTGGGGGAAACGGCGAGATGGAGATGGAGGTGACAGAGGCGGAATGAGCGTGATAGACGCGGAGGGGTTGAAAAGCCGGGAGTTGAACGACGTGCTGCGCGTCAGACGGTCAGTCAAGCATGCGGAAGAGGCAGGGAGGTCCGGACCCGACTGACAATGTTACCGTTGTGGGTTCCGACGATCTGCGAGGGCGTTAGCAGCTGGGCGACACAGAGGTGAGCGGCGACAGGGCGACGGGATGATGCGGACCATCTTGTCTCCAGCAACGAGGAACGTGCTTGTGGCATCCCCGTTTCGGTACACCCCAAGATGCTGCGTGAGGCGCGCATACTTGAGTTTTGGCTCTTCGTCCTCCTCCTCTTCCTCTTCATCCTCTTCCTCTTCCTCTTCCTCTTCCTCTTCATCTCCGTCTTCGTCTTCGTCTTCCTCTCCGTCGTCCTCCTCGTCCTCCTCGTCCTCGGCCTCCTCAACCGCATCGTCCGCCTTGTTGTCCTCGTCACCATTGCGGCTCCCCTCCTCCTCATTCTCGCCGCTCTGGCCCTCCTCCTCCTCGGGCAGCCGCTTCACATCGGAAGCTGTCCCAGGTCCTGGGGGTGTTCCATCGCGCGAGGCTGGCGCGATGGGGGCCGGCGCGTTCGGCGCGCTATCGGCACCGGGCCGGGGCTCGGTTCCATCGTGTACATGGTCGTCGCTGGCCCGGAGCGAGCTTTCGGTCATGTTTATTCCGACAACAGAGGCAGCTTCATGGCGTTGGAGGTGGGCGCTGTCTCGTGGCCGCGAAGGAATCGGTCGGCCGAGGGACGGAGGTGGGTGAGTTCAAGAGTCGGATTGGCCTTGTCACAGCGTCAGGGATGGATCGCAACGAGATGAAGCATAGAGCAGTCAGGGCGGGAGGTTGGACGGATGCAGCTGAAGGTCCACCACGGATGGTGTTGGTTTGGAGGTTGGGTTGGGTCGGTCACACCTCATCCGACGGATGGAGCTTGGACAGACTGTGGATGGACTGGATGGAGTGGCCGGACCTATGGACCCTGGACTGTTGCGCGCGCTACACAGTACGTACCTCAGTCAGCGCAGGCAAGATACCAGGTCATTCAGGGAAGGTACTACTGGACCTACCTGGACTCCACCGTACCTGCCTTCTGCTACGTCAGAGCTCCTGGTTGGGCCCGGCTGTCCCAGGCCGAGCTGGGCCAGGTGCTGCTGCAGGGACATGAAAAGGCACCTGACCAATCACACCGCAGCCTGCCCCGCTGGCTTTGTGTGCAGCCTTGCACGGGTCGTCGCGCCCCGACGCGAGCCTCCCACAGCAATCAACGTCCCACTGGAGTGGCATCCAATGCTGCTGCTGCGACTGCATCTTCCCAGGATTGGGTTGTTGACCTACATTGGGATTCACCTCAGGTTGGTTGGATTGAGACCTACCTAGGTACCTAAGGTACCAGATATTAGCCCAGGAATCCTCCCCCCGCTGCCCTCTCCATTCCCCTCCCAACCGACTCGACCTAAAGTAGCCTGGAGATCTGGGCCGGCGCACCTAGTGAGACGGGGCCTCACTACATGATCTGTTGTCCTCTGCACCTCTCAGCAGAACCAGCAGGGCAGGACTGAACAACAACATCGCCTCGCCTCCGCGGGGCGCCTCCATCCTGTCCCGCGGCCGAAATGGAACTTCGTCATCCCGCTGTGTGGCCCTCACTCACCTCCGACGAAGGCGCCGCTTGACAGGTCGATCAAGGTACCTGTACCTAGGCCTAACCCATCCGCAATCACCCCGGCCGCGATCCTCGCGATCCCCGCGGCCCCCGCCATGGCCTCAGTCATATCGCTCGGCGTGCATGAACCCGTCGGCCTGCAACATGCCGTCGAGCAAGAAATTCTACCACCAAACGCCCCTGCGTCCGCCTACACCTGGGATATTATCACGACCACCGAGGACGGCGTCGAGTATGAAGACGAGCTTCTTGCCACCCCGTCCTGTGTCATCTGGTCCCGCGGAGGCCTCTTTCGAAAGAGCTTCCGCTTTGACGTCGACAAGGAGCCCGTCACCCAAGCCCTGCTCGCCTACTTTCCGACCTCTGCTGACGGCTGGCGATCCTCCCGCACCCCTTCCTCCCTCTCAGCCCCGCAACCCACGAAATCGACATCCCCGGCCGAAAAGACTACCCTCGCACGAGCTCTCGTCGTCTTTCTTCGCTCCCAAGCACACATCTACTTCCTTTCCGGGACCAGCCATGTCGTCCATATGCCCTTCGAGGTTGAGTCGGCCTGCGCCGCGCCTGTCGGCGTCATCATACAGCGCAAGATACGTGCCGACGGGGTAACGGTGCCCCTGCGGTTGCCCAAGGTCCCTCCGGCCTCGTTCCTCTCATCGCAGTTGCCCGCCCCGCGTCGAAGCCATGGACACAGTCTGACCGAGTTCTCGACCGAAGGGCTGGGCAACCCAAAGATCCTGCCGCTGCGACTGAGCCTGACACTGGAGAACATGCCACAGACACACCTCGAGGCCACCGAGAGCAACTGGCCGCGCCTGGTCTGCCTGACGGACCCGCTGCTCGAACTCGGTCTGGTGGTCACCCGCTCCGAAACCCGCGGAACTGTCACGGCCCAGAGAGGTTCGTCCGGCTCGCCCTTCCTTGCACGCTCCGAGGAAATCCTCCACATTGAAACCATCGCCATCCCCCGTGTCCATCCCGCGAGCCCTGCTCAGCTCACCGTTGCCGTCACCGTCAACCGTGAGACCAACATGTACACCGTCTGGCGCCTTTCGTACCTTGACAATGATGACCCTTTCCTCGGCACCCAGAAGAAGAGAAAGCCGAAACCCTCTCGCCGCCGCAGCTCCATGGCTCCAGGACTGGCGAGCGGTGGGACTACTCCCGTTCACTCATCCACGAGAGAAAGCTTCGGGCCCCTGCCTGGAAAGAAGACTCGGAAAAGCGTTAAGATCGACAAGGGCGCCAAGGCGGAGGATGAGAAGAGGGCTCTTGAGAAGGCGTTGAGCTCGCTGGTAGACGTCGAGAAAGGCAACGAGCGTAGGCAATCGCGCCGCGTGAGCTCCCTGCTCGCGCGCGCCGACTTGTCGGCCTCGCAAGACAGAGCGGCGTTCGCGGAACAGTCGATGCATGGCGGCCAGGGAGGCCGGCGGGCCGAGTCCCATGGGAGCAATCGCCTGCGCCTGAGCAGCGGTTACGGTGGGCCGAGCTTCGGCGCCACCTTCAACTACAACCGCATCAGCAACCTTCCTGAGAACCCGCCCGTCGACAACCTCCTGGAAGAGCTACGGGCAGGCGGTGATTTCGAGGGGTTCCATAATATGGGTCTCGACGACCGCGACTTTGACGGCCTCCAGCACGAGATGCTCTTCACAAAAATCCAGAGCGTGACCATGGACGCCGCAAACCTCCGGTACTCCATGTCTAGCAAACCTGCCCGAACCCAAGCCAAGGTGTTCATACTCTGCGGGCCGCCGACCGCTACTGATAGCCAGGGGCGATCGCTGCTTTTGATCTCCATCCAGGATCCCGTCGACAAAAGGCTGCAGCTGCTGACGCTGCATGTCGAACCGCTCAGCGACCAGACGCCGGCCCAGGGCAATGCCAAGCAAGCATTGTGTCACCCCGACTTGAGCATCACGGCCGGCGAACCTAGGAGAGTTCAGAGCGTGGTGGATTCTTGCAAAGTGTCGGATGGCAACGAGGCCATCATGGTCCTGTCCGAGGACAGTACTGGCGGTAGAGAGCTCAGCCTGCAATCGCCATGGGGCAAAGTCACAACTCTCGCCCTGCCTTCCCTCTTCTTGAGCAACCCTGGTAGCCTTGAATTCACTGGCAATTACCTTGATCAAGCAATGTTAGGTGGACCGCCGCCCACCGTCAATATTTCTGGGACGCAGATTGACGCCATCTGTCATACCAACTCCCGCGGCCTTGTTCATCTGCGCGACAGGGAGGGCCGATGCCACCGCATCAGGATTCAGCTGCAGCCCCGGTGCCCTCAAGTCCGCCGGATCCTGGACGTCTGCCGCAGTGTTTTGCATGCGTCGCACGCGGACAAGATCGTTGCCGGATGGTGGCACGTCATGCAGTGGCTCCGAGACACGGCACGATTCTCCCTCCAGCACCCTCCCGCCAACACGGAATGGTCCGCCGCGGTGATATTGCTGATTTCCAGCTTCCTCGCGCTAGGACACAGCAGCGAGACATCCCTGCGTGCCCTCGGCGGTGAGGTCCCGAAGCCTTTCGTGAGAGGCACATGGGACGCCATGATGCTGCGGGAGGCGCCAAATTCCCAGTGCTTCCCGTCGTGGATGCTGAGCAAGGCGTGGCGGCATCTCCTCGACGGCCCGTACGACGGGTGTGCCAATGCCAACGCCGATTTGTGGCTGTCGGGTGGTTTCATCGCCTCCCATGTCGCTCTTGCAAAGAGATGGATGGCGTCGGCGAGCGGGCTAGCGGCGTTCGGCTTTGAAGGATATCTTCCCACGGCCCTGAACCGAAGTGGAGAGCCGCGGAACATGGCAGCTTGGAGCATGCTCCTGGCTCTTCACCTCTTGGTTGAGGAAGAGAAGCTCGACATCACTTGTCCTGGGGATGCCTCCCCAGGGCCAACAGACCTCAAGGCCCTGCTCTACCAGCTGGTGAAGTGGCTCAAATGGCCCCGGTACGAGGCTGTCTACTCCCTCGAGGCACCGGTTGAGCCGCCTGTGGCCCAGAAGCTGGGTAGGACTCCTATTTCCTGCGAGAACCACCGTGCCCGCCACGCTGCAATGAATGCTGACTTGCAGTAGCACCTTTCCCCATTGTCGACCTTCCCGAGCCGTCATCCGAGTACTGCGTCCTGTCCTGGATCCATGGCCACCTCACATCCCGGCGCGGAACGGAGTACCCGACGTTGTCGGACCTCTATAGCAACGCCACGCGGGATCCTCTCGGAGGGAGACTTCGCGGTTCTCTTTGGACGAGCCTCACGCCTCGCACCCTCATGTTCAGCAAGCTGTTCGGCAGTCTCTCTTCAGTCACCAACCGGTTCGACGCCGTCGTGGCTCTGCACGAGTGTGGCTTTTCCCCGCGCGTTCTTGAAACCCTTCCAGAGTCAATCCTCGCACCCCTTCAAGACCTAGTATCCATCTGTCAGCCAGACCCTCCGCCGTCCTGGTCCAAGGACCTGCTTGCGCTCGTCGGTCGTCCTGATGTCAGCGGCGCGCTGCGGCCCGACAAGACCTGGCACGTTCTTGGCGCAAACAACATCAAGGTGAGTTCCCAAAATGCAATCAGGGTTGATCCTGACGCTCCTCCTCCTAACCTCCTTCTCAGGTACCGTCCCACAAAGCACGGTGGGATGTCCGCATGCTGTGCCAGGATGTTGATTGGGTGGACAATCTGGTTGAGGATGCTGGCGCTGCGGATCGCCAGGCCGTTGTGCAATCCCTGTTCAGGGAAGATCGGAGGCTCGTTGAAGCGCATAACCTCCTCTCGACCACCAGGCCGCGCGTCGTGCGGCTCGATCCGAAGCAAGAGTGGACCGAAGCCGAGTACCTGGAAAAGCAAAAAGAACTTGTCGCAACGGTGGCGACCAGCACGCTGGCGATACCCTCCGGCCGGGGTTTGCTCTATTTTGGACTCAGATACCCCATCCTCACGCAAAAGTACCACGTCAGCGGTTTCAACCTGGCTTGCATCGTCAAGCCTGTGAATAACACGGTCAGCGTCGACAAGAGCATGTTTTCTGAGGAGAAGATCAATTGGGCCTTCTTCCACCTGGGCGTTGCCGGCGGCCTGGCCATCTCCCCCCAGGCCAAGGGCATCGACACCTCTTGGATTCTGTACAACAAGCCCGGACAGGACCTTAGCAACCGCCATGCTGGGTTCCTGTTGGCCCTTGGGCTGAACGGCCATCTCAAGTCTGTTGCTCGGTGGGTAGCGTTTAAGTACCTCACCCCCAAGCACACCATGACCACCATCGGCCTGCTCCTCGGCCTTGCCGCATCTCACATTGGCACTATGGACGCACTCATGACGCGCCTCCTCTCCGTCCATGTCACCCGCATGTTGCCCCGCGGCGCGGCAGACCTGAACCTCTCGACCGCCACCCAGACTAGCGGCCTCATGGGCATCGGTCTTGTGTTCTGCAATAGCCAACAGCGCCGCATGAGTGAAATCATGCTCTCCGAGATAGAGCATTTGGGGAGCGAGGTGGAGGAGGAGGGCGCGGTCCGGGACGAAAGCTACCGTCTCGCCGCCGGGTTTGCCCTCGGCCTGATCAACCTCGGCAAGGGCGGCGATCTGAGGGGTCTCAGGGACATGCAGCTGACCGAGAAGCTGCTCACCTTGGCCACGGCTACCAAGAGAGTGGAGCTGGTCAACGTCCTCGACTGGTCGGCCGCTGGCGCTGTTGTCGCCATCGCGCTCATATATCTAAAGTCCGAAGATCACATCGTCGCGCGCAAGGTCGACGTTCCCGATTCGCTTTTGCAGTTTGACTACGTCCGCCCGGACATTCTGCTGCTTCGGACCGTCGCGAAACATCTTATTCTCTGGAGCGGCATCGATCCCACGTTTGACTGGATCATCAACGGGCTACCCCCTGAATACCGACAACGATACCAACTTACCGACGTCACCAAACTGCAAAGCCGCGATCTCCCATTCTTTTCCATCCTCGCCGGCCTCTGCTTTGCGCTTGGTTTGCGGTTCGCTGGATCGGCCAATGTCAGAGTGCGAGACCTGCTCGTACACTATCTAGATCAGTTCAGTCGCATTGTCCGTATTGCCGTTGGCAATTATGATGGCGAGCTAGCTCGTAACAATGCCTGCATGTGCATGGACGTGCTAGCGCTATCGTCGGCCATGGTCATGGCGGGAACCGGGGACATTATCGTGCTGCGTCGGCTCCGTGCCTTCCACGGCAGAAACGATCCCAACACGTCCTACGGCAGTCATCTGGCGGCTCATCTGGCGATCGGCGCCTTGTTCCTCGGCTCAGGCACGGCTACGTTTGGTACTAACGATCTCGCCGTCGCTTCCCTCTTGGTGGCCTTCTACCCGCTGTTCCCCGCCACCGTCCAGGACAACCGGTCCCATCTCCAAGCCTTCCGACACTTCTGGGTCCTGGCTACGCAGCCTCGCTGCATCGTCACCAAGGACCTTATCACCGACAAGCCTCTCAACGTCCCCATCCTCATCCACCTCAAGCCCGGATCGCAATCTGCTGCCGCCGCTTCTCAGTCCGCCGCAGAGCCAACAGATCCCAACGGCACCACCATTCGCCGTCAGACCCCGTGTCTCCTCCCGCCGCTGGACGACATCGCCCGCGTCGAGACGGACGCAAGGTCTCTCGGCTACTGGGACCTCACGCTTGACTTCGCTCAGTCGCCGCGTATCAAGGACGACTTCCGCACCAACCAAACCGTCTATCTCCGCCGTCGACCCGCCGATGAGGACACCTTCCCTGCAACGCTGCGCGCATTGGCAACCCGTCCATCCAGCACCGATACCGTCCTTGTCGCTAGCAATAAGGAGGAAAATGACCACAGCGAGTGCGAGGCGCCTCTCGATTGGGTTCTCGACCTTCCATCGCTGTCGGGCATCCTCTCGCAAGCCGAAAGGGAGATGGTGCTGGACCCGTTCAGCGTAGCAAGCGGCGTCAGCGAAGGAAAAGGCGCAAATACGGCAGTCGATGCGCGGCTGGCACTGCGCGCTGGGCTGGATGGGACCAGTGGCTTGTCGCGCGATAGGCTGCTCGGGTTAAAGTTGTTGTTTGAGTGGGCCGATACACGGGGCATGTTTGCTCGGGGCGATAGCGCCCTGGACAAGACAGAGGAGAGCGCAGCTGCGGGTGCTGGTGGCAAGGCCAGGCGGGGTAAGGAGAAGGGCAAGAAGGCTGCAACGACAAGGGGGAAGAAAAAGGTGTCACTCGAGGCAGCCCAAGCCCAGAAGGAGCACAAGGATGGAGATGCTGGGAAGGCCAAGGGGCCATGGTGGCTGGCGGACAATGCCATCGATGAACTGAAGGGGCTGCTCTGGCTCGCGAATCACGAGGGATGATATAAGAATAGCGTTTGACGGAAGCTATATTGCGGGTCTGTGAGCCCACAGGGCACCCCTATAATAAATAACCTTTGGTGTTTGATGCCTGTGATCGACGCTCTCGGAGCAATCCATTCGTGTGCAGTTGTTAGGGACGGCGTTGGCGTCACCAACTTGTCCCACACACCATACGACTTGTGATGCGTTCAGCTTTCAGATTTTTACCGGTGCTTAATCACGCACCAGTACCATTCAACAGCGGAGCTTGATTGCCCGTCCATCTAACGCCGGATTTTGCCTTGTCGTCGCTGTCGTCGCCAATTTGACGGTTCTCTCAGGCCGCTTCGTTGTCACTCAGCTTTGGTGGGATACGAGCCTTGATCTAAACTGCTCAAGGGTCTGCCTACTAGGATCTAAAAGGTCATCCCCTCCAGCTTTGGGAAGCCCAAGTCAGATGGCGCGCAACGTCCGATATCCGAGGATCATGTAGTTGAGCGGTGAAAAGAAAAAAAGACCACATATCCAAAGCCAAAGCGACATCATGAATGCGATTTTCGCCCGTGGCCATTTTGATGTATCCCCGAGGTATAAAGTACATCGCTCATCGCCGGTCTCTCTCTCTTCCTTTGGCCCTTGACCTCGCCACAACAGTTCCGGTGTCGCGATGTCTACTGATGACCCAACCCCAAGTCCCAAGTCCCTTGACGCCCACGCATGGACCGATCCCGCAAGTCCTTAGGGCACCTATCCCCCGCGGCTCCGGGGTCATCCGAGTCTCCCATGCCCTGTTTATGCACGCTGTTTGCTCCCAGCCTCAGCTGATTGCTGTGATACCGCTTTGCCGCCGACGCTGCTGTTCTTTCCTCTTACTTGCCAACCGCCGCGCTCAGAACCTGGGTCCTGAAGAAGCCTCCCTTCGTCTTCTCAATGACTTGCTGGTAGACGGAGCTTGGCGGGTGGTTCATGACGACTGTGCCCTCCTTGTAGTCGATCTTGGCATCAAGCCTGGTGTCGCGGATGAGGTTGACAATCCACTTCTCGGCCGCGTCGGTGCTCAGGCCCAGCCGGGCGCTGAGATCCTTGAGGGAGATGCGGGCGTGGATCTTGCAGTAGCTCTCAAAGATGAGGTGGCGGGCCGAGTCGACGAAGTCGTCGGCGTGGGCAACCAGGAAGAAGTCGCTCCGCAGAACCTCCTCGGCCTGGACGAGCTGGCGCTGCGAATCCTCAAAGTCGAAGTCGATGTAGAGGGCGTGGACGAACTTGGTGACGGGGTCCTCGTACTCGTACGCCTCCTGCCTGACGATGCGGACAATGTCCTTCATTTGCTTCTGGTGAACGCCGGGGTTCTTGGCGCGGCCTCGGTTTGTAATGACGGCAACGACCAGGTAGCGCAGGATCCAGGGGCAGTTGGCCTGGATAGTGTTGATGAAGCCGGGGCTGAACAGCATGTCGAGGATCGGCTCGCGGGCCTTCTCGAAGTTGAAGAGGGGGAACAGGGCCCAGTGGGTCAGGGCGGTGCGGTGCTGCAGCTGGGCCAGCGGGTTCTGGGCCAGCTTTGAGTCGATGGTCTCGCGGACCTTTTGCAGCTCCTCCATCGTGGCCTCCCAGTTCATGGTGAGGATTTCGCAGGCGAGGCGGCCCCATGTCGCCCACGCAACCTTGTCGTTGTCGGTGGAGAGAATGCGGAACCGGTACAGCATCTCGGAGGCGTCGGCGTAACTGCCGCAGCTGTAGTGAAGGTGTCCGAGATCGTAGAGGGCATTGACCATCTCGATGGTCACCTGTCATCCCCGCGGCCATCAGCACTCGTTCCCCCGGCGCACGCGCGCGTCACAAGGCGCGCCCCAGCACGAACTACTTACGTTGTGCGTCCCCTTCAGGTACTCCAAGTTGGCCACCTTGTCGCTCCTGAGGTTGTTGACGACCTCGTCCATCCCAAGAAGCTCGTTGATCTTTTGTGTCTCCTGCTCGAGCTTCTGCAGCTGGCTGAAGACCTTTTGCTTCTTCTCGGCGAACTCGGCCGGGGGCTCCTTCAGACCCTCCAGCTCGCAGTGCAGGTTGGCGACGTAGTCGGCCATGTTGGACGTCTTGAGCAGGGCGTACTTGGCCTCGGTGATCTCGCGGGCCTTGGCCTCATCCTTGATGTTGCCCGTCTCCTCGTCGACTAATTGGCTGGCGCTGAACTCGAGCAGGGGGAAGATCAAGTGGCGATCGAGATGGGGAGCGAGCTTCGGGAGTAGGTCGTAGTTGGCCGGCGACGTATCGCCGTTGGCGGGGGATACGGAACCCATGGCTGCAGCTGTGATGACGGTCGGGCTTTGTGGATGGAGGTGGTGGGCGTAAAAGAAGATGCAACGCTAGCCGGTCCTTGCGAGGCGACTCGCAACTGGTGGCCTCGAGATCGGAGACGAGATCGGAGATGAGATCGGGGTCGAGGGCGGTTTGAGGCTTTAGGAGGCTCGGACCGGGTCGCTGCGCATGGGGTGGGTGGGTGGACTGGCAATTTTCCGCCGTGGACGATGAGATCTTGTGATGTTTGGTGGGGTCAAAAATTGGGAAATGCTGAAAGCCGTGGGAGGCGCTGAAAGCGGCGGGACCCACCCGCGCCCACACGCTTCCCCCCGCTGGTTCTGGTTCAGTTCTTGCGTTCTTGTTGCTGTGCGCACCGGACCTGAAGCCTGGTGTGGGACGGTCACGTGATGAGCCAAGCCCGGTTTGGCTCGGCGCATCGATGAATTGGGAAAGCGGTCAACAAAGATCGAAAGCCTCAAGCCCGAGCAAGCAGCGAACGACACCGCGAGAAACATTGCGACAGGAGCCGCGTGGGCAGGGCAACAAGGAGGCACAATCACCAACCATGTTGCGACCGACAAACCTCCTGCGGCTCATTGGGGCCCCAATCCGAAGCCAACCCCTCCAGTCTGCCCCGGGCCTGGTCCTGGCCAGGAGATTCGTCGCAACGCAAACCTCTTCCCCGTCCTCGACATCCCCAGAACCTCCGATCGCAGCAGCGACAACACCGGCCGCAACCACCCTCCCAGACGCCGCCCCGTCACCCAGCTCTTCGACCACCTCGACCGCCTCTTCTAGCCCGAGTCCCAAACCCCAAAAGAGCCCCGTTATCGAGGTTCTCAGCAAGACGCGGCCCGCCCTCCCTTACCTCGTCAACCGCACCCCCTCGAACGAGCTCCCGGTATACCAGGTCAAAAAGCCGCACGGCAAGAAGTTTACCAGGGTCAAGAAGGTCGACGGCAACCTGGTACAGTTCCGCCTAGCCCTGGCCGACGCGCTCGGCATCCAAGACCCCAAGCAGATCAAAGCCGACCATGTGAAACACTTCTTCATTGTTCCTGTGAGCATACCCCACGGCACGACGTCTTGTGTTTCACGTGGGAGCCGGCCGGGTTTGCTGACATGACTGCTTCAGGGTCATCGCAAGGAGGAGATAACAAAGTGGCTGCTCGAGCAGGGTTTCTGAGCATAGACAATGGCAATGGTGTGCCAAGGAGCGTTGGCAAGACAGCCAATAGGTCTTCCTGAATAGAGAGGGAGATGGTGGGAGCCGAAGATGGCTGGCTGTACGATGGCGCAGAGATATCGAGATCGAGGATAACCACAAAAAACACTTGGCCGTCAGGGCATTTGTGTTTGAGAGACAGAGAGGGCCTTCTGTCTCGTGTATAGCAAGATACCATGACATACATACTCGCTTCCTCTGTGTACGGGGACCCAACAGCCTGGGACGGAGACTTCGTTGCGGGAGAGGTTGCTCAATCTGAACGCCAAGTTACAGCACGGATGATATTTCACAGCTATGAGACCCGAAACCTCCAGGCAATGACAAATCCAAAGCGACAGCCACGCCACGCTATATCACAGCCATCCTGTTCTATGTCCTCCGCCCAGCTACCCCCCCCCCCTCCCTCCTCCAACCCCCTTTCCCTTCCAAAGAATACAGATTGTACACGGGCGATGGCTCAGAAGGAGGTGAGGCGATCAATCCAAAGATGCGAGGCCCAACGGCTTGACCCAAAAGCGAAGTCCTTGACAGACGAGGAAAAGAAAAGAAAACATCGGCCGCCGTCTAATGCACATTCAAGCTCGCTCGTTGCTGCTACCCAAAACCACAACTCCCAACGCCGATTCGCAGCCCAATCACCTTGCTTTCATATCCGCTTCCTAAGGCTCTTCTCGGCCAGGCTCGCGTACTCGACCAGATTGGCCATGATACCCCCACTTCCCCACTCCGGCGCCGTCATCTGCAACACCGCCAACACGCTCTCTCGGCTGGGGAGAGCCTCAGGCGGGATCCGGCCGTCCCCGGTGGCATCGGTGGGGTCGAGCGCCTTCTCGGTGAGTCGCCTGAGGATGCTGACGGAAAGCCCAAGCAAGTACACGAGATCCGGGTCCCGCTTCGGCTGGCCACGCCCTTGGCCTGTTCTGACCAAGGACCCTTCATACTGCTGGCCGAGTTGTCGCGCGAGCATGAAGAGATTCTGGGCAAATCCGTTGCCAGACGAGAGCCATGCGCGCGTGACGCCAGTGTCGGATCCGGGTGCCAGGCCGGAAAGGATGTCGGCAGCAAGGAGACCCTGCATCAGGAGCGGCTTGCGCGCCTCCACCACGGGGGGGAGGTTAACGGGGCGGGGCTCCCGCAGGTTGTCCGGGACCGCGCACACCGCGAGCGCGAAGGCACGGGTAAGGAGCTCGCACGGCGGCGATGTGGCGACGCTGGCGTCGGCGGCAAAGATGGTCTTGTAATGCGTCCTGTTTGGCTCGTCCCGGGCGAGCAGCTTGGCGAGGGAGTCGACAGCATGGGGAAGATACTGGTGAAGCGCGGGGTCGTAAGGCGCGAAGAAAAGCTTGTGGTCGGAAACGGTCGGGCCTGGTGTCGGAGCGAAGGCAAGCAGGAACTGCAAGAGGCAGAATGCCTGCTCGCGGCTGGGAATCTCCACCGACCCGGCAATGTTGGACAAGAACGTCACGAGGTCCTTCATCAGGTCCAGAGTGTCCAGGTTTGTGCGGAGAAGCAGCTCCCGTGTGCCCAGGTACCTAATCAGGACGCAGAGGAACTTGATGACCTGCTCCTCGGCGAGGACGGCGTGGTTTTCTTCCCGCCACGAGAGGTTGCGCAGGATGGTGGTGATGCAGATGAGCCGGTCGACGGCACGCTCGAGCTCGTACTCGAGCGACCCGAAGACGGGCACGTTGCGCAGCTTGAGCCTGTCGACGCGACACGCGCGCACCACCTCCTCGTAGGGGGTGATGGTGATCTCGTTGGACGCCTCCTCGGAGTTTTCCACAAGCAAATCCATCTGCTCTTCGGCACACTCGATCAAGGCGTCGACCAACTCGTCGCAGTACCGAAGCTCGATCTGGGGGATGGGGATGGGCTGCGTGGGGCTGACAAAATGGTAATCGCTGCACGTTAGGGAAGCGAGGGTGTCGAGCGCCAACCGGACCTCCCCATGGATGCCGCTTTGTATGCTCTTTGTGAGCGCGTGGATGTCGACGTTGCCGAGGTCGATGGGAAGGGGCACATCAATCTTTGCTCGCTGCAACGAGTCGCCAAGCCTCCACAGGGCCTGAACGTCGAGGCCGCCAAATGTTGTCAGCTCGCGGGAGCAAGGCATGTATTCGTCGGGGTTCGTCGCGAACGGGGCAGGGAACTTCAGAGCACCAGCAGCGTCGTCCGGCATTCCGTGGGTTTCGGGATGGGCGGAGCCCGGCAGCGATGTCGCGCCCGCTTTGCTCTGCGCGGGGGATGGGATGGCGAACTCATCTCCCGTCGGGGTCGGCTGTACGGTTCTCGACAGGCTATTCCGGACGTGCCTCTGGTTGGCGAGCATCGGCTGCGGGGGATGCGACGGCGAAGCGGCCGGGAAGCCGTTGACGCCGGGCTGCGCCGGTCCCGGCGGCTTGACGGGGGGCTGCATCTGACCGGGTAGTTGTGCCTGTTGGCCGGGCTTCATCATCTGTGGCGGCATCTGGCCAGGAGCCATTCCCTTGGCGGGCGTCCCCGGTGCATTGGGCATCGTTCCTTGCTGCTGCATCCGCATCTTATGTTGAGCCGTCCACAGCTCCTCGTACTTGAGCAGGTTCCGCTCGTACACGCCCTTGAGTTGCTGGGCGGCCGACGCGATTTGCTGGGGGGCGAAGCCCATGAGCTGGGCGACCTGGATCCAACCGTTTGTTTGGCTCGCGTTGCGCCACCCGCCCATCTTGACGTACACCAGTTGAAACAAGTTGTAGAGCGGGATCGGTCGGCCTTCAACCGCGGGGTTCGGGTCGAGGGGGAGGCCTTTGGAGTTCATGAAAGCGGACAAGTGCTTCATGAACTGCTCCGGAGGAGGTAGGCGTATCACGGGCTGCTGGGGCGCTCCTGGTTGCGGTCTCACACCTCCCTGTGGCATCTGGCCGTTGGGTACGCCCGGTCTCGCTGCCATCATATTCCGAGCTTGGGCTTGGGCCTGGGCTTGAGCTTGCGCTTGCGCTTGAGCTTGCGCTTGCGCTTGAGCTTGCGCTTGCGCTTGGGACTGCGCCTGGGCTTGAGCCTGAGCTTGAGCTTGAGCCTGTTGGGGTTGGACCTGCGGGCCCTGACCTTGGGCCGGCATCGTCGGTTGCTGCATCATGTTGGGGTTCCCCATCTGTTGCATTTGCATGTTGGTCCGATGAGCCTGCTGCTGCAGCTGCATCTGGTAGAGCAGCTTCTGCTGCTGCTCGAGTGCATTGCGCGGCTGGGCCATGGCCTGCGAGAACATCATGTTGGCCATCTGTCCCGGCATCTGCCCGGGCATCTGCCCGGGTATTTGGCCCGGCAGCTGACCCGCCATGGGGACGCCGAGCTGAGCCGGCATCTGCCCGCCCATCTGCGCGGCCATCTGGCCCGGCATCGAGGTTTGCATCATCGGGCCAGGCATCTGGCCCATCTGGCCCAGCTGCTGCATCTGCTGCTGCATCTGCTGTATTTGTTGCATCTGCTGCATCTGCGGCGGGAGCTGTCCCATGGGCATTTGACCGGGCATCATCTGACCGGGCATCGCGTTGGGGGAGGGGGCCGGGCGCACGGGGGATTGCGCGGCTGCAAACTGCGGGTTGAAGTTTTGCGCAAAGGCGTTCTGCTGCATGAAGGTTTGCGGCGCGCCTCCGTGGTCCGACGGCACGGGCGACTGCTGGGGAAACTGCTGCGCGGCGGGCGAGAAAGGGTGCGGCGACGTCGACGCGACCCTTTGAGGGACGGCGCCCGGGCGCATTTGGTTGGCCATGATGGGTGACGGCGTCGCGTTCGTGGATCCGTTCGGTTGGAGGTGTGGATAGGGGGACGGCTGGCCGGAGGCTTGCTGCGGCATGCCGGGTTGCGGGAAGCCTGGGAACGCGCTTTGCTGCGGCGTCTCGGCCCGCGACGTCGGCGGCATGCCGGGCGCAGGGCGCGGCGACTGGGTCACGCTGTCTTCTCTCGGCCTCGGACGCTTCGAGGGGACGACCGAGTTTGTTTGATACATGGGATTCGGAAAGGAAGGCGATGCGTTGCGCATGGGGCCGGGCCCGTTAGGCATGACCATTTGCTGGGGGTTGGCGAACTGGGCATTGAGCTGGGCGGGGTTGCCCATGAAAGCAGACGGGTCCATCATGGCGCCGGCCATGGCGGAGGGATCGGTGATGTGAGGGAAGCCGTTGCCATTCTGGTTGGGGACAGCGGCCTCGTTGATCCAGGAGCTCATGTCGGTCGGAGGTTGAGGGCGGCGGCGGCAATGGTCGCGCCCATCAGGTTTGGATTCCTTCGCGGCGGCCGTTAGCGACAACGATCCACGTATAGAGGACGACTTGTTGATTGGAAAAACGATAAAATTAAGATGGGTAGGGGTGTCGCGACGGCTTGTCGCGATGGAGTCGGTCGCGTCGCGGTTGTGTCGGGGGAGTGGCAGTTGTGCAGTGGTTCAACGGGGCAAAAGACGGGTTTCTGGGCTTTGGGGCGCTGGTCCGGGGCTTGGGTGCGGCGTGTGCTGCTGACTGACCCACCCATCGAGGGGGGCGTGCTCGAGGGATCCACTTCTTGCCCAGAGAGGAGCCAGCACCTCAGCCAGCGGGCAACCATGAGCCGCCGCCGCTTGGTCCAGGGGGGGGGGGGCCAAAGGGAAAGCGACGGGAAGGGACTTTTTTTTCCCGCGCAGAGCCCAACCGGGGAAAGAAAACAGAAAAACAACAAAAAGCCAAAAAAAAAAAAAAAAAAAAATCAAGAAAACAAGGCAAGGAACAGGATGGCAATGATGTCACATAGAAAGAAAAAAGAGGGTATCCACGGGGCCCATGGCCAGCCTCATACTGTGCACCGATCCGGCAGCAAACGCAGCGACAATGGCGGCCTGTCGCAACACCGGACGGAGCACAGTGGAGGCCACCAGACTCGCGTCGGTTTGTACGTACGGTAGTCACAAGGGACCATCAAAAAGGGAAAAATGAAAACAAACGATAATGAGCCAAAAAAAAAAACAACGGCCAGACGAACAAGGGCCGAACGCGACGGGGATAGGTGAGTCCCGCGTCGGAGCGCGCTGCGACAAATTTTCGCAGGCAGCTTCCCGGCCGTCTCCAATCTCCAGCAGCCAACGATCGGAGGTCGCGCAATCGCAGAGTGCATGAGCCGACCCAGCCCAGGCATCAAAACGATCACGAGATTTGATCGTGTCGGAGAGATCCGAACTGCAAGCTGGAGGCGGGAACGAGAATAAAAAAGGGGGGGTGCGGAAGAAAAATAAACGAGGGACAGGTCTTACCTCGCTCAACTCGCAGGCGCTGTCTGTTGCCGATTGGGATGTTCGGTCGCGTGTTGCTTGTCGAAGTCCACTGGCTGGCGGATGCACTGTGACAAGAGACCGCGCAGTTGGCTTTGGAACCCTTTCAGCCGGGAGAAAAGCATCAGACGGATCCGGTTTAGCCTGATGGATCCCAAAACAAACCCTGTAGCCAATAGGAGGCACGCCATGGTCGACTTGACACGTGCCCCGCACAAAGATGGAAAGCCAAGCCGACTTTCTCTGAGGTGCCCAGGGCACCCTCCGTTCTTTTTTGCTCGGCTTGGTCCATCTGGGAGTTCCTGGCTGCCCTCCATGGCCGGCCGGTCACGTCTCGGTCCTCGCTGCCGCCAGCATCGCCCGCCTGGCCGGACAAGGAGCGACAGCACAGGCACGACGACATTTGGTCCGTTCTCTTCCAAGCCTGTCGAGGGTCCAAGACGGGTTCAAGCGTCCTGGTGGTCGGTTGGGTGCCAAAGTCGAGCCCGGAGCGCGTGCCCTATCACACATCCCCGAAACAGTCGGCCCCACCAGGTGCTCATTCTCGAGCGTCGCTGATCGACTGGTCGGAGAAGGATCGCATTTCGAGTCTGATTTGGACGAGCCGTCAAGGCCCATGGGACTGAGAGGGCATCCAAGTCGGCCGGAGAAGGTCGTAGTGGCTTGAGATGGACGGCTCCAGCGCCAACGAGGTCGAAGCCACGGGGTGCACCTCGAGCTGGCAAGGTTGCTGTGTCGCCTGGTCCGTGGATCCAGATCTGACCAGAGCCTGGCCGCTGCTCCCAGCCGCCCTCCAGGTCGCACGGCATCCACCCATCGTCGGGTCAAACGCTCTCCACGTCGGGTTGCTGAAGAAATCGGTCGGCTGTGTTGAGTAGAAGAAGAAAAAAGAATATCCAAGGTTGGATCGCCGTTGGGAATGCCGCCGAATTTCGCTTCTCTTTTTATCATCTGGCAACTGACTCCTGGTCTTGCCGGTGGTGCCGTCAATCTGGATCCAGGCGCGTCCCACATTGACTTGCCGAGTGCCAGTGAAGATCCTGGTCATCCCCCACCGCATGAGCCCAAGCCCCCCCAGGTGGTGCTGCCCGTCCCGTTGCTGTGCAAACGGCAGAATGCCCTCCCTCACGTCGCGAGGGCATCGTTCCAAAAGAAAAAAAATGCTGACGGAGATGCGGGTTCCATCTCAACCGATCGGAATTTTGGTTTGGTGTCGTTGCTTAACGTCGTTGGTTCTGTGCTGTGTCGTCGGTTTTGCCGACTAACACCCAAATGGTCCGCTGGTCCAAGTAAGAGCGGCTGGTGACATCGACTTCGGCAGGGCAGCTGTGTTCAGAGGCAGACAGCCTGGCCACAACGAATATTTCCGAGCGAGAAAAGAAGAATACAAGAAGAGAAAAGGATTGACGAGTTTGCAAACACAGGAGAAGAGGGAGAACAGGGGGGCGAGGTGGGCAGCTTGAGCCCTTTTAAATGGTGCCGGATTCATGAGCAAAGTCACTTTTACTCCGCGACCACACGCACAAGGCACTAAGCTAAATTCTCCGAACACCAGCCAGCAGGGAGCTGCCAGCCAACCCACCCTCTGTGTCGGCGAATGCCAGTTAACGTTCCCAGCAAACACCCCTCTATCAAGCCCGGTCCTTTACGGACGGATTCTCGTTTTCTCGAGTTTGCAAGACGTCGGATACAATATGAGGACTGCGATCCCCCGCTCTGTCCATCATTGAACAAAGGCGGGCTTGGAGCCTCCTCTCCGAATCCATGGATTTCAGTCCGGCTGCCTTGTCGGGCAGATGACCTCTCCGCAGCTGGCTCGGACGTGCCAGTTGCCCTCCGTCGCATTTTCCTGATGGGACAGCACATCCCGCACCTGTCAATGAAAATGGCTAAGCTTCTGTCGGGGGTGTCACGAAGCATGGCCCCCCCCCCAAAAGCCCCCGTCCGGGACCCAGTCCGTCCGTCCTTGCTTCCCGCTGAGGCCTCGATTGGTTTGGATCCGACCGCTCTGAACGAGATAACTAACTACTGTGTACCTCGAGGGGATGTTTCTGCCGTGTTCAACGTGACCACTCCTCGCCTCGCAGTCGACGAACCAGGCCCTTGTTTGACACTCGCTCCCGTCGCCTGTCCATGAGACCATTTGGCCAGGGGTCTGCCCCCCCACCAATGTTGGTCGCTCGGCGGTTCCCGAGAACGGCTGGGCACTGTGCTTCCGCGAGCCGGGCCGCCTCAACGCCAGACGGTGTGCTCAGGAGAACATTCAGCGATTGGCTCCGGATTCTCCGCCACTGCGATCCTCGATCAATCAAAGTCGTTACACAGTATTGTGTGGGAGAGAGCGCCTTGAGCAGGTAAGGTATATATCTACCTTACTACGGAAGTTATTCAGCAGTTGCAAGGTATCCTGGTGTGGGCGGCCAAAGTGGCCATCAAACCCCCGCAAAGGGCAGAAGTGAAGCGCGTTGAGAGGCGGCGCACCGTCGAGTCGCTCAAGTCGTCTTGCCGTCCTGAACGACAAGTCGGTTGAATTGAATATGTTCTTTGCCAATACGTATCCCAATACGCTCAATGCCCGTCCTGCAACATGATCACGACACGATAGTTCCATGGGTAATTATTCGTGAGTGAAACCAACCCAAGGCAAAAGCGCCCGGGCAGGGGATCATATCCGCACTGTGCCAATTCTGAATGGCTGGGGGGCCCCTGGCGACGCCAATTCGAGTTGTTCAACAACAAACCATCATCAAGCCATCCACAGTTCATCAACTCCCTCTTTCAACGGTTATATGTTTACGCAGTAACAACGAACGTCCTCATACTCCACAACTACCACCCGAGAACCTGACAAGTAGCTTGCTCAATGGCGAAACGAAAATCAGAGGTTTTAGGGGAAGTCTCTGAAGCGCCACGGAGACGTTCTGCTCGGCTTCAGGACTCACAAGCCCAGAGCCCGGGTTCTGCAGTCGCAAAGCAGGGGACGAAGGGAACGACGTCCAGCACTATTCGCAAGGTAATCTACAACATAGAGGGTTTCATTCTCTTTCCAGCGTTTTACCAATGCCATCATTCATCATTTCTCCTTGCCTCTCCTTGCCCTCTGGTTTTCCATGTACTTGTGTATCCACGTCTCTTTTTTTTTTTTCTTCGCGTCTTCTCTCTTGTTACCATCTCTGCTCTTCTGTTTGGTCTTGCTGTTTCTCTGCTCTTATCTTCCCGAGTTCGCGTTTCGTTCTGGTTTCTCTTATTTGTCTTTTATGTTTTTCCGAATCCAAATTTGATCATGTTATTAAGTCGGTTCCCAAACCATCCATCCCAAGACCTGCATGCGATCTCTCCCGCTATCGTAACAATGATGAATCAGTCCTGACGAGTCTACTAGCAATCATCGGATCCCGAACCAACTGCCAAAAAGAGTCATCCGTGCAAACAGTCCACCGCGGCAAAGAAGTCCGCGGCCAATGGCCTGAATGGAATCGAGGCGAACAAGAAGGGACCGGACGAGGCGACAACCCCTGCACCCGATGTCAACGCATCCTTGGGCGAGGAAAGGAACTACTGGCTTATGAAGGCGGAGCCCGAGTCACGGTTTGAGAATGGTGTCGATGTCAAGTTCTCGATCGACGATCTCGCAGCCAAAACAGAGCCGGAGCCATGGGATGGTAAGACGCGAGCGTATCTCTCCTGTTCTCCTGCAGAGTACAAAGTCCATCTCTGGCCATATTTCTCACTACCTGCCCACAAGGAATCCGCGCTTATGCTGCTCGCAACAATCTCCGCGCCATGAAGAAGGGCGACCTGGCCTTCTTCTATCACTCCAACTGCAAGGAGCCTGGAATTGTTGGAACCATGGAGATTGTGCAGGAGCACTCCCCCGATCGTAAGTGTGCCTATGCCGGCCAAGCAACAGCCCGGACCTCGAGGCAAAGCTCTGACGATGCCGCTGCAGTTTCGGCCCACGATCCGAAGGCTCCCTATTATGACCCGACGTCCAGCCCGTCCAACCCCAAATGGAGCGTGGTTCACGTCGAGTTCCGGAGCAAGTTCGCTGTTCCCATCGGGCTGAAGGAACTCCGCGAGATGGGCGGCCCTGGCAAGCCTCTCGAGAATATGCAGATGCTCAAGCAGTCGCGGCTGAGTGTCAGCAAGGTGGCGGCCGCGGAGTGGGAGTACCTGATGAGTGTGGCCAAGAGCAAGGCGGCGCAGTAGATCTTCGATGTTCAGGGGCTGGAAACGCGAGGACCCTCATTACATGGCGCTGTGCTTTAGGAAACTGTAGTAGGCAATATAATAGATAATGCAGGGTATCAACCAGTGGATTCCACCACCGACCGCTTCGTGTGTTCCAAGACCGTCTTGATGGCCTCGTCCAGACCCTCCGTCTCCAGGACCGTGTCGAGCCAAGCGACGATCTTGCTGGCCAGGGCTTTCCTGTCGCTCGTGCTCTCCAAGGCACGCCTGAGCCGCGTCAGGGATTCGCGTAGAGCCTTGGGGAAGGCGGCGGTGAGGACGCCCACGCCGATGAGAGGCTCACGGATCTGGCAGCTGCATGTGCAAGGATGGTTCGGGAACAGCTCCTCCATGGCGGCCAGCACATGCTGCACAACCCTCTCCTGGCACGAAACCTCGCTGAAGCGGGCAAACGCGTCGAAGAACATCTCGGCCGCAACGGGGCCGAAGAAGGGCTGCTTCCTCGAGATGTCGAAGATGGCCATGGGTATCGCGCCGCTGAGCGCGGGGCTCTGCTCCAGCTTCTTGGTTTCCTCCTCGTTGAACACCTTGGGCTTTGCCTTGGAACTCTGTCCTTGGGCATCAGGGTCCGGCAGCAGCAGCTCGTCTTCATCGCCGCTCTCGTCATCGTCGTCGTCAAGCTGGATCGTATCGCCCTCTTGCACCGCCTCCGTCGCCTTGATGGCCTCCATGACGTTCACCCCCTTCCTGACTCCCTTGCCCTTCTTCTTGGCCTCCACCCTGGCCAGCCACTCCATCTCGCAGCGGGCGTACTCGACCCAAAGCGTGGGCTCCCGCGTGCAGAAACGGCAGCCACGCAGGAAATGGGCGCGCGCGCGCTCCATGTCGCCAGACCGCGCGGCGCGCCGGCCGGCGAGGGCCCAAAGACCCGCTTCGGTCGGGTGCAGGCGTAGGGCGCGGGTGCAAATGCGACGCCAGCGCTTGGTCGCCTTCACGTCGGCGGCGAAGTCCAGGTACGCCAGCCACAACGGAACACACCCGGGATGCTTGAGCACGGCCCGTTCAAAGATTCCAAAGGTGCGGGCCTGGCTGGCGTGCGACGACGAGGAGCGGATGTTGAGGCGACGGCAGCGCTTTGCGCGCAGGCGGTCCAGAGAGCGCTCCCACTCGACGTAGGCGAGGAAGTCGGTTGGCTTGGTGCCGGGGGCGAGGATCAGATGTTCATAGTCGGAGCGCTTGGAGACGAGAGCGCGGATTTCGTCCTGCAGGGAGTGACACCAATTAGATCCTGCCAACTGGCCTTCGAGAGAGACAATGATGGCCGGCGACGGGGAACCCGGCCTACCTTGGTGAAGATCTCTTTCTCTTCGAACTCGCGCAGCTCAGGCGCCGCGCGCTCCAGATAAAAGCGTGCTTTATCCGAGACACCCGCCATGGCTACGGCCGGTGCAGGCAGGCAAAACCGCTACGCCGAAGGGTGGTGGGAATGGGACGGGAAGTGACCTGGGAGCTTGGAAGGACGCTCGCCCGCAGAAAGACAGAGAGAGAGAGGCGGTTGATGGTGGAGCTTCGGCGTCGACTTTTTTGTGGGGCCGATAATTACTGCCGACTCTCACCGCCTACCTATTCAGCCATGTGCGGGTACTCGGCACGGGCCTCGCCCTGGCGACGCTGGCTCCCGAGGACCCACCTCTTGGCGTCTTGCCCTCTCCACCCCTGTCCCATCGTGCAGGTCTTGGATGCGACATGATTGACGGATTGGATGCCATCTTGCGCGCCGAGGCATCCGGGCAGCGTCGCGCCGCCCTATTTTCCGATCTTCCACCACAACGCTTTCTCTTCGAACCCTCTCTTGTTCTTGACGACATTGCTGGCCATTCGTTCTCTTGTGCTGGGCCATCAGGTGTCGGCGTTCCAACAGCGGCGCAGTTGGCATGCCATTTTGCGTCTAGCCCGACTGCTGCCTTTTTTTTTTTCTCTTTTCCTTCCTCTTTGGGTTTCATTGATATCCCGCGAAGATGGCACCGTCGCGTTACAAAGACAAGGACGCCGGCGTCGTGCTCTCGTTCAGCGGCCAGTGGGTGAGCTGGTCGCACACTGCCATCGCCTACTGTATGCATTCAATGGCTACCCACCAGCCCCTCTTCTACTCGGCGTAGGTGCTATCTCAGATCCTCAAGGCTAACCCCCATCACTAGTGGCTTTCCTCAGCGCCCTTGTCATCGGCTGCGCTCTGCACTACCGCAAGATCGTTCAGAATGAGTGGTACGGCTACCCGGACGAATGGTTCCCTTCCGTGTCGGCCACCATTGGCGACCGCTACCCGGAGCGTTCCATCTTCATGATCTTCATCGCCATCACGTCCGGTACGTTCGGCCAGGGGTTTGCCCCATTGCCCCTCCCGTCGCGGTCTCACGCTGAATGACTCGCTTCAGGGCCGAGATTTGCCCTCGTCGGACTCTGGTACCTCCTAACGGCGAAGCCCGGCAGCGCACTCCCCAAGGCCGTTGCCCTCTCTGGCCTCGTCCGAACATTGACATGCGGCGGGTGGACCTACATTACGTCGACTGATGATCATGACTGGCACGACATCTTGATGATTTCCTACATTGTTTTCACCATCCCCTGGACCGCAGGCTGCATCAAGCTCAGCCCTCCCAACGCCAAGGCGATCAAGTATCGGAAATACCTGGCCGGGGCTTTCTTCGGCACTCTCGTGCCGCTGGTGTACTTCTTCATCCAGCACAAGGTCCACCGTGTGGCCGGAGGTGAGTGGAGCTTCCACGCGAGTGGTTCAGCGCCGGTCGTGCTGATGGGGTTGGCTGCAGCCTACACGATCTATGCCTTCTTTGAATGGTCCTTGATCATTCTCGACGTTGCCTTCGACGCCGTCACTGCTCTGGATTTCGACACGTTCGAGGTGGTCGTCAGGGACGTCAAGGGTGCAAGCAAGGGGTACGTGCAATGGCTTCCGCTCTAGGCCCTGTCTGGCACATGTGCAGGTAGCGGCTTGTACATACAGGCGGATCCTCGGATTATGCAATGGTCAAGACATCATCTAAAACGCCCGATAGTGCCAACACGTCGCCTGTGCCAAGTGCCATGCTGGAAAAGGAGTAAGAGACCCCTGCCTACCCAGCCAAGGTGTCCTCGATCTGCCTGGTGGGGCGCATAGCTGACGGGCTCATGCACAGGAAGGACAAGGCCGCTGCCAACGCCTTTTCTGCCGGCTTCCGCTGGGCCAATGCGCTTGACATCGCGGCCGAGGTGTACCACGGCGTAAGCAACATCGTAGGGCATTTGAGGTCTCGCAAGACCCCGGTCTAACCTGGCTTAGTTTGTTTTCTGGTCAATCCTGACCAGCCTAGGCCTCGTTGTCTGGTGTAAGCCCCCCGTCTCATCGCAGCACCAAAAAGGCATGCGTTGACCCTTAGATAGATTTCCCTCTCTGGCACATGGGCATCTCGGGCTATGAGGCCCTGGTCATGTCGACCGTCACCCCTGCGCTTCTGGGCATCAAGCCGCTGCGTTCCTTGATTAGCAAAAACCAGCGCCTTGTCCATGTCCTCTCGCTGGCCGGCCTGGTCGCCTACAAGGTCCAGGATCCCGTCTACCGCCTCTTCACGGTGGGCTTTGGCGTCGCCATGTCCTGTCTTGGGTGGGCTGCCACTCTCCACGCCGACTCGGTGCACCCGGCGAGGCTCGAGATGCGGGTCCTCGCGTGGACCATCGGCCTGCTGATGTCGTCCGTGGCCAAGTTTGCGTGGTACACCAACAACCCCATTTGGCCCGTCATGCACGCTGCCAACGGCGGGTGGAACGGCACCGGCCTGGCCCTTGGCGTTCTCGCGGCGCTGCGGTTCACGCGTCGCGCTCCTCTCCAGGGTGGAAACCCCGCCGAGGACAAGAGCGGCTCGGCGGTGCTCTCTGCGTTTGGCATTGCTGGCTTGTTCTTCGGTCTCCACTCCCTCCTTTCGGACACCAGCACCATGATCCTTTGGGTGTGGGATGGCTACCCTATCCGAGGCCCGGTCTCCAACGTCCACGGTTGGTACACCATTGCCGCCATGACGGCTGGCGTCGTCGCCGGAGTCTCTCGGCCCGAGCTGGTTGCTACCTGGACGGCGTACGCCGTGGGCTGCCTGGGTGCTGCGATCCTCACCCTGTACCATCACTGGTTTGGTTACTATGGTGGCCTGATCCTGGCCGCCTATCTCATGGCCATCGCAACCCCAATGATCTCCAGCGCGGCCAAGAAGAGCCCTGCCGTTACCTTCGGCTTGGGCTTCTTCATTTACAACTTCCTCGTTCTCTTCCACGTTTGGGTTGTTGCTTACGCATTCGTTCCTGGCGGACCGCTCGTCCGGGAGCATACCGACTGGGTCATGATCACCATGATGCTGTTCATCGGCGCTGGCGTCTTCAACCTCATCTCGCAGCAGGCCAGGTCTGGCAGGAAGCAGGCGGACAAGCGCCGCGCCACCACCACCGCCACGGGCCACCGCAAGTACCACGCGGGGGTGCTCGGCCTCCTCAACGTCCTCTTCCTCTGCGCCAACGTCTTGCGCTTTCCCGCGAACGATTACAAGCCGTACCATGCCAAGGACCGGCTCATCACCGCGGGCATCTGGACGATCCACTTCTCGCTTGACAACGACATGTGGTCGTCCGAGTACCGCATGCGCGACTTGATCAAGGAGCTGGAGATTGACGTGATCGGCTTGCTCGAGTCGGACCTGCAACGCATCATCATGGGCAACCGCGATACCACGCAGTTCCTGGCCGAAGACCTCGGCATGTACGTCGACTACGGCCCGGGCCCTAACAAGCACACGTGGGGTGCTGCGCTCTTGTCCAAGTTCCCCATCCTCAATTCGACGCACCACCTGCTGCCCAGCCCCGTGGGCGAACTGGCACCGGCCATCCACGCGACGCTTGACGTGTACGGCACCCTTGTCGACGTGTTCGTGTTCCACTCGGGCCAGGAAGAGGATCCAGAAGACCGCCGCCTCCAATCCGAGTATCTGTCCAAGCTGATGGGCTCGTCGTCACGCCCCAGCATTTTGCTCTCGTACCTGGTCACGAAGCCGCTCCAGGGCAACTACAACACGTACGTGTCGAACGTTAGCGGCATGCACGACGTCGACGAGACGGACGACGACCGGTGGTGCGAGTACATTTTGTTCAAGGGCCTCAGGCGCACGGGCTACGCACGCGTCAGCCGCAGCACCATCACCGACACGGAACTGCAGGTTGCCAAGTTTGTTGTGCCGTCGAGCAGCGAAGAGAGCGCGTCGGTGTGGACGGCATCCAAGGCGCTGAGGGACAGGCGCGTGCCGGAGAACGAGGTGCCCGATGGCTGGCGTTTCCCGAGCATGTTCCGGGGCGACGGCGTTCGGGGCCACCGGTACCACGTCTTTGACGAGCCGAGGTATTTCAACTTCTAAGGAGAGGAGCGTGTACGACGGGTGGAGGTAATTCTCAGGAGGCAATTGTGTGTACGTTAATGCTAGTGTTATTATATCCAGAACATATGCGGCCTGTTTTGGTATCTTTCCCAAGTTTCTCCCCTGCCATGAAAAAAAAAAAAAAAAAACAAAAGACCCGAGCAACCCTGCATTCCGGCACCGTGCGGTAATACAGCTTTAATCAACCCGGACGACCAGCTTCCCCCCGCTAATCTCCCCCCTCCTCATGCGGTCCAGGCCCTTGTTGATGCTGCCGAGGCCCTTCTCGACGTCGATGATGTCGGGCGGCGTGACAAGGCCCTGCTCCAACAGCCTCTCCAGCCACTCGACGAGCGCCTGGCCCACGGCCGGAACCTCGTGGAACAGCTTGATGGGCACGGTATGGAACACAACGCCGTCCGGCGGCGACTGCTTCGGCAGACCGGTGAGGCCGACCAGGTGCGCCGACGGCAGGGTCAGGTCGGACAGCGACTCGGCGTGGGGGGTGGCGGGCGGCGAGGGCGGCGACGCCCTGGCCGCGTCCTTGTCTTCGTCGCCGGCCTTCCACTTCTCGAGAACGGTTGCGGCCGACGCCGGCGTGGCGGGATCCTCGGCCACGTAGTTGGGGTCCAGGGCGTGCATCAACGCGACGGCCGAGTCGCGGCCGCGCGTGTCGACGGCGAAGCGTAGCCGGCCGCCGGCGTTGCGGCGGATGATTTCGATGGCCCGTTGGGGATCATGGCTGTCGACGAGCAGGTCGGCGCGGATGGCCCGGTGGTTGGACAGACGCACGCCGTGCTTGGCCGTGTCGACGACCGAGATGGTCTTGAGCCCTGCGAGGCGCGCGAGCTGGATGGTGAGGTTGGCCGACGTCGAGGAGCCTGGGAAGGACGCCGAGTCAGCGCGGCGGAACGTGGGAACGGCGGCGCCAGACGCAAAGCTTACCACCCCAGATGGCGATCCAGTCATCGGGCTGGGCCCGGTCGTGAGAGCGGAGGTTATCCAGGCATTCTTGCCGGATGTCGGCAGCGAGGGATTCGGCAGGGAGCTGGCGGACGAGGGTGTAGAGGTCGGGCCCTCCGAGGATGGTGGAAAAGTCGAGGCCTATGCAGACGCCGAGGCCGAGCGCAGCCGCGACGAAGGCGACACCGAGCGTTGACCCTTCCTCGACGGAAAGCGACCGCGGGAGCCGGACGATGTTGTAGTCTGGGCACACGGCGTATTGCTGGTACGCGGCCTTGCGGAGATCCCTATAATCGGTCGAGATGGCGAGGACCTGCGGCATGCGAGTGAGCTGGGGCTCGTGTGGGAAGACGAGGCAAGCAGGGAGAGGCTCTCATACCTTGTCGCCGACCTTGAGACGGGATGAGCCTCGCGGGCTCACCACCACCTCGCCCGCCAGCTCCCGGCCAGAGATGTACGGGAGTTGCGGGATGGCAAAGTTGAAGTCACTTTCAGGCATGCCATGTTAGAGGATGTCGCAAGAGACAGAGACAGAGACCGAGAGGGAGAATGAGACATGGGCCTGTCAGGGGCAGGGAACGGCGTCGCTTACGGAGATTTCCAGTCGATGGGGTTGAGGCCAATTGCTTGCGTCCGGACAAGGGCCTCGCTGTCATCTTGCAACGCAGGCACCGGGTAGTCGTCCGCCAGCTCATAGGGTTGGCGGGCGGCGTGCAGCAGCAACACCGTCTGCTTGTCTGGAACCGGAGTTGGCTGGAGGGGTTGTTGTTGCTGGTCCATGGTCACGACGCGGGCCTCGGCCGGCTTGGTGTCGTTCGGCTTCGAGGTCGACCGGGATTTGTAGAGACGGTGGAAAGAGACGCGATGAAAGACCGACGTGCCCATCTTTGATAACTGGACTGCTGGATGTGATGATGCAGCTCACTTGGGGCACACGACGGAGAGATGGCTCGACGAGCAGCGTCAAGATAAACTTTCAGGCACTCCGAACATCGCCCGTCAACCTCCGCTGTCGATCCCTTGCGGCGGTTTCTCCAAGCCCACTTAGCTCCGGTGACAAGAAGACGCTTCGATTGCGCAATTGTGGATTTACTCTAAATCATTGGTCTTTTAGTGTCTACATCTCGCAGCCCGTAGATCCTAGGGCTGCCCCGAGGCGAAGACGAAGAGCCCCCACGCCGTCTTGACATGGCATGGATGGCCGACCTAACCAACAAGAGACACGACGGAAGCAGGCACGGGGAGAAGGAATAGGTGCAAGCTCGGCGTCTCGGAGAGTCAAGGCCGGGCGCGGCTAGCAGCCTTGCCAGCTTGACGTTTGCGGACAAAAGGCTGCAAAAGAGTGGTTGAAGGGTAGCCCAGCTGTCGACACCATTGCCCACGTTGATCACGCAATCCAGCCCCTGACCACCCAAATGCAAGTGGATCGACAATGCACGTAACCACTGAGATCTCAACCATCACGACCCCATCCTTTCTTTCCTATTCGAGATTTCGTGGCCGCTTCCCTCTTTTTTCCGAAATGCTGGTTTTTTCCGGGTTGCTGTTGTTTTGTTGATTGTGCTTCGCGAGGTGTGCTGGACTCGCAAAGGGATGCCCCCAGCCTTCCTCGCACCCACAACCCAACTCCATAACTATTAATGATTAGCTCCCATTTCAAACAGTCAAATGCAACGGATGAATTCTCTTCATGTCGGCAAAAAAAAAAAAAAAAGGAAACTTGAGACCAACCATCATGGCCTTCGTCCAAACACTAGGTTCGTCAACCTGCTCTCCACCAACCCATGTGTGGCATGCAAGCCAACCGCCGGGTCACAACCACTTGTCACCTGGATCGATGGTCATGCCCCCGCTACCCCCCTCCCTGGGGCCCCGGTTTCCGGTCTGAAAGATTACATACTGCTCAGCTATAGCAGATCAGCGCGGGATGGGTAGCTTCGGTGTTGCTAGGTTGCGAGCTGGGGTGCATGTCTTGTCTCGGAGATCGGCGTTCAAACGAACCCGGGTTCTGGCGCAGCTGCCTCCATCTGGCTCATCGGAAGCAAAGCCCTCTCTTCCAGGCCCGCGAGCGATCCAACAAGCCGCCAAGGTCACATCCGACTGCATATCCAAGGCTGACTGCCGTCCCGTTCCTCTGGAACGCCCCCCCCCCCCCCCCCCCCACCCAATCTTCGTCCGGGGCAATCTATTGCGTTGCCGCTGCCACTCGGGCGAGATGCCCCCACGGTGTCTGTGATTGCCATGTTCCCGAGGATTTTCGTCTCTGGTTCCTCTTGTGAGATGCCCGCGGAGTTACCTTCGCACCAGCTGACTGTTAGGTAGCTTCTTGGGGGGTACCTGGGCCTGGGTAGTGCCGGTGCCATGTTGAACGGGGTGCATGCTTCTCCCATCGCGCGACAAGGACCCTTGGCGATGTCCACTGGCACATCGAAACGCGCCTTCTAACTCAGCTGGTTCCGCCCGTTGCGGATATTGCATCACACAGAGCTCATCTTTATGCATCCCCCCCTCCTTGGAACCATCGACACCGGATAGGTGTTGGTGGAGTCCTGGGGCAGCATGAATGCCAAAGTATAGACATAGTCATTTCTCTCGTTAGACTTGCAGAGAATAACTACAAGCAGTCTTCGAGGGTATGGGTAGCATGCGATGGAAGAGCCAAGCGCGCAGAGTGCGCCATTCTGCTTCAGAACAGCCGAAGGCAAAGTGGATGACCAGCAAGCCGGTATCTTTTGACAAGAGGCCGTCGGCGCAATTGATCCATCACCGCCGTCTCCGCCTCCCGGACCTCTCTCAGCGAAGGTGCCGTACAACTAGCAGAAGCATGGAAAATCCACCGCCGGCGGCCAACCCCCTGAGGAACTCGCTGATAGCCTCAAGAGGGGATAGATTCATGAAAATTGTGGGCGGCAGCCGCAAGGAATAACATGTCTACCTGGGTACAATAATTCAATACTTTGCCCGATGTGGTGTCCCAGAGGCACTTTCTAGCTGCGTACGGCTGTGAGACCAATGCACGACGTCGGCGCTAGAAAAGCGCCCTACAATCGTCAAGGGGTTTTCCTCCTTAATTGTCCTAAAACAGGGGCAGTGCCATAACCAGCAGACATAACTTCCACCTAAACTGAATCGATTCAGTAATACGTACCGAAGCAGGCGTGTCCATCGGCTTCTTTGAATGGTCCCAGGTCCATCGTCTCTTGATGAAGCAGGTGGGTCCAAACATACCTTGCCTCTCGTGATAATCGCGGAGCCCATCTGCTCGATGTTACCCTTTATAAAAGTTTTGGTTCGGTTCAGAAGTCAACAAACGATTGGCCCTATTCAGCACCCTGAAGGAAGCCTACCGCAAAAGGCTTCACTTGCACCGTACGCAGCAGACGGTGGCTTGCGGTGGTTTGCTATGGTTTCGGCGGAACCTCGCAGGGGCGGGAGAGTTGCAGGACCATACAAACCAGGTCTTTTTGAGCATCTCCAATCACCTCAGGTTGCGGAGATAGACCCAAGGAGACAAAAAAAAACCAAAAGCGAATTGCCCCCACACGGGATTGAACCGTGGACCTCATCATGTCGCGTTGCATCCGAGGGAAGGATACGAGTGATGCGCTCTACCACTGAGCTATAAGGGCAAGCTTGAAATCTCGTTGCGAAATGCTGAGCTATAAGCATGCCCTGATGTCGATTGTCCCGAACCTCGGTCTTGCAGCCCATGCTTTACTATTTTACGGTGTTGCACACCTTCATAACACAGGCGCCAGGTGCTGCTGAAGACACATCACCGTCTGTCTCATCGGTAATAATATGGAGGTGCGGCGACCCTGACGTCCTGTATTGCATAGCTTGCACCCATCTTCGGAACATTCTACGCCGATGCTTCAAGGGTTAGGAGGAGATAGTTATGGCACCGCGAAACATAGCGACGGACTCCTTCCTACCCCTGCAGCCAGGATCTTTGTCCTCGAAGATTTCCTATGCACTTTGTTTTTTCAACAACCTCAACCGTACGTTCCCAGTCGGTATGCAGGGCGGTAGTGTTCGATGATCCCCTTGTCTTTCACTCTGGGGACTGATCACGCGCTAACATCGGGTAGTCTTCGACGAGATGGGATGTGGCAAATTATCGCCCAAATAATAAGGGTAGACTTAGGCATCTTGGTTCCTGGAAGAATGTTCGCTCTGGCAGATCTCTCAATAAGACTCATAAATAATTCCTAGTATGTACAAATGTTCGCTTTGACCGCCCGAGGCCCAAGGTGCCTCCCCAAGCAGAAACTCCCTTTGTACACCCAGTTCTTGAAAAGCCGTCATGCAAAAGTATGTCAAACTCGGAGATTTCGCCATGCATTCGTCAGCTCGTTTGTCACAGCTCTCTCCTCCGGAACTCCACCATTGGGCCGTGCTTTAGGCTCGTAAATGTGTCGATCAGTTGGAACTCCCCTGGGCGATGGCGCCCCCATTCGGCTCCTGGCGCGCCCTCACCCGGATCTGCGACGCCAACCGCCTTGCGCACGTCGTACATGAAAAGAACCCGGGCCAGCGTGTTGGTCATTTCGACATAGGCGAGTCCTTTTCCAATGCAGCCGCGTGGCCCGATAGAGAAGGGACAGAACGCGCTGTGCGCCAGGGCCACCTCCGCCTCGCTCACGCCGCTTACTGCCGCGCTCTTGTCGCCGGTTTCATTGTTCTTGGAGACGATCCACCGCTCAGGCCGGTATTCGAACGGCTTCGGGTAGTAGTCTGGGTTATGGTGGATGGTATAGTGCGGGGTCCCAACGACCGTACCAGCGGGGATATGCTCGCCATCGATCGTCATGCCGCCCGGCAAGACCTCGCGCGGTAGCAGGCCGCCAACCGAGGGGGAGAGTCGCATGGCTTCATCGATACAGGCGCGGAGGTAGGTGCACGACGTGAGCTGAGGACCCTGGTGGATATCCTCGAGCGCGGAAAACTTGGCGCGAATTTCTTGCGTTGCCTTGGCAAGGGCATCTGGGTGGCGTACAAGGTAGAATAGAGTCGCGGCCATGGCGGTCGAGGTGGTATCGGAGCCGGCAATGATGAGAAGGTTGGACTCCCCCCACAACTCGGGCATGGTGAAGCCCTGGCCAGTCTCGGGATCCCGCGCCTTGAGAAGGTAGTAGAAGAAATCACGCCGGTCTGTTTCATCGCCGAGGGTAGTGCGGTCGGTGAGCTGTTGTCGGCTGTAGGCCATGTACTTGGCCCGGCCAGCGGCGATCCGGCGAAAGAGGATCTTGTCGAGGCTGAGCTTGTTGATAATGGGCATGGTTCCACACTGACGCAGTCATCATGTCAGTACAACAGGAGAACTTTAAGAATCGCAAGCTCGGCCATGAAAAACCTACGAGGAGGTGGCGTTGAGCAGCAACTCCGACGAGCTCGACGGCGTAGCGGTTGTCGGGCCGGTCAAGCATGTGGAACGCCTTTCCAAAGCAGAGATCTCCAAGAATGTCCATGGTCAACCAGTTCAACCAGTCCGACATGTTCTTCGCGGACGACCAGCCCTTCTTTTCGGGTGTCTGGCGCCCAGAGTCGCCAATGGCCTCGCAGAAGGTGCGAATGTTGGCAAGAATATAGCGCTCAACCTCCTTGATGGCCCCGTCCGAGAAGGCATGGGCGAGAACTCTACGCTTGCGAGCATGGACGTCCTTGTCGCGTACGTTGTGCGTGTTGGGGCGAGGGTGAACTTCGCAATGAAATTAGCCCTGGGTGAGCCCTAGAAAAAACAACACGCAAAAGCCAGTGGTGCGGCTGAGGGGGATTGCTCACCGAAGGCGTCGTAGAACTCGGCCTTGCGCACGTTGGTGCGGAAGCCATAGATCTCCTTGAGCGCCGTGTTGGAGTTGAACGACAGCGAGTTCGGGCCAAAGCGCACGACCCGGCCGTATTTCTCATGAAGCCTCCAGAACTCAAGATGACGATCTCCCTTCCATGCGTGGTAGAGCATGTAGGCATTGGTTACTTTGGCCAGGAGCGGACCCGGATACTTGGCCAGCGGATGGAAAAAGATCCGATAAACGACGAGACATGTTGCCTGGAGAGCTTAGTGTCAGTAGCCAGGAAATGGCTTCGTGAGACAGTGTAGGAGTCGACGCACATAGACTACGCCGACAACAGCCAGCAAGGCGAGCCACAGGACAAGGTGGGCGGAGACAAAGGCCATCTTGGAGGAGCCGAGCAGTCGGTAGCGTACAGTCGACTCAGCAGAGACCCGAAAGGGAATCGAATTGCGTGGGATAGCAAAGCTCGATAAACCGCATCAGGATTGAAGCATGGACGAGGATGGAGGGGGGAAAGGGGGGGGGGGGGGTCAAATGCCATGTGTTATACGTAGCGCCGCCGACCATGACGTTCCCGGCCCCTTCCCCTTTACCCACGGGGCAGCCGGGGCTTAGAAAAGCTGGAGAATTCGACATTTCGGCCATTCAGACCGGCGACGCATGACTCCCGGCAAAGGCTATTGGGCGGTCACCATGGTCTCCGAGCTCCTTGCCCTCCATGTTTGCTTTGCGTCGTTGATCCGCTCGGCTTTCCGCGGCAAAGCTTATCTGTTATCGGCTCGTCATCGCCCACGTGATCTGATGCCTCGCCAGGGAACTGCCGGCGGCTCTCTCTGACGTGCCGCCCTAATCCGCTTCGCTTCCGCTCCCCGGTCTTAGTCGAACCGGTCCCGCATCCGCCGCCTCCCGGGGCTGTCGTACTGTACCGTACTGGACACGATGCCGTGGCTGACGTAGGATGAGATGATCCCACGGATCGATCTCGCAGCCATTGATTCAAGGAGCCTGAAAATGAGTAGAAGGACTTACATCCGGTCATGAGTGGAAGCGGAAAGATTGCCCAACAAGACCTTGTCAGTAATTATTGTTTCTAGGGGTGTGTGGTGCGTGTAAGATACCGTCCTGAGTCGTGTAAGCCTGGCGTCCCGACCTTCCGGATTTCTCTCCAACCCCGAAGCTACCCGGACCCACCCCCGCATCCCCGATGCTTTCCCCCCCAACCTGGACCTGACTTCCACCATAGGTACGACCGGGTAAGGAAAGGAACGTTTGGTATAGGAACTAACCTTACTTTTGGGCGGGTACCTTAGGTTTGCCAATCAACGTCATTTCACCGGGAGTAGAAAGAGAAATCATGTGGAGCAGTCGACATCGCCCAGTCCCTGTCCGAACCGGCAACAGAACTGAGGTGTCCTGCCACTTCTTTCCTGCTCTCAGGCTGCCCAGGCGGACAGATCTTAAGAAACGATAGCCTATCTCCCCGTCGACAACATGGAAGGGCTCCACGTGAGGTACACTGTAAGTTGACAGGTGGAGTTTTCTTGTGCACGGGCGGGCAGTGTTGCTGGCATACCTAGCAGGGGCCCGAGTCGGAAGGCTCGGGCTTGGGTCCAGCCCCGAAACACTACTCTGCCGTGTTGTGGGCTGGTACACTGGATCCGCAATAGAAACCACTACTTAGTCACAGCCACCAATTCCAGATCTCGTGGATTGAACTGTACCTACCTAGGTAAGGTACGTACCACGGTGTACACGTGCTGTGCATGACGGACTTGCGGGGGTCGCGGTCAACATCAATGTGGGACTGTGTTGTACGAGGTGCTGGCTTGTTACACGCGCCCCAGACCACTACGTAACTCCTGGTTGAACGAAACACGTGTGCCCATCGCGCATGTTTCACTCCATTTTCTTGGTGATTTGATGTATGCACCGAAATCACCGCCAGGAAAGGGGCTATCCTGACGCGGCGGACTTTGACACTTCGGACCGAGACGGCAGACCCGTTTACCTCAAGCATCTCGCCGGCATTACGAAAAGGTCCGTCATCGCCATGGATACATTCCACGAGTGGGTCGAATAGCAGACATGTCGCTTACACTGAAAGCGACCCCTTGCGGGGAGGAGCTCGAGTATCACCATAGAAAAAAAAGGCTGGATCCCTAGCACAACGTCTGATGCATTCCTGGACTTGGGTTGGTCGCAGTCTCGCTCCATATGTCTCTAGCCGTTAATCTTGCGTATCGGGCAGGTCACTTTTCTGGATAACGCAAGACATTTGACAATGCACCTAGATAGCATGGTCACAATGAAAACGATACTTCATGAAACAAAAAACAAACATTAACGCCAGAGCTCTGGCGTAGAATGCATCGATCCCCTAGGGAATCGACGCGGCAAAATGCTGGCTAAGTATGTACATAGAAAATAAACAAAGACCCAGCTCGGATTGTTCTTCCACGCCAGCCCCCTTTTATTGACCATTTTGTGCTCCCAACAACACGCTCCTCCTAGCCCTGTTTCGCCAGGCATGCATCTCCTCCTTGCACCCTTGCATGACCCAACACCACGCTCCCATCCTCTTTCCGACCCTCAGTTCACATCCAGGCAGTATTGCTGAGTGCACGCGCCATCGGGGGGCGCGCAGATGCCGCAGCTCGAGTTGCAGCAGACGAGGCCGGCGGCGCAGACTGTCTTGCCGCACACCTCGCCCTTGACGGGATGGCAGAGTTGCTTGGTGCAGCCCTGCCCGGGCTTAACGCAGATACCGCAGCTCTTGTTGCAGCACTCGGTGCCGGGCTGGCAGATGGAGGGACCGCACCGCTGGCCGACGGGCAACTCCGGGTCCAGAGGCGGCACCGGAAGATCTGGCTCAGGCAGGGGCAGCGTCTCCACGGGCTTGCAGACTTGTTGGGTGCACGCCATTCCCGGCTTGACGCACATGCTGCAGGACGGGTTGCAGCATGTCAAGCCCTGGGCGCAGACTGCGTTGCCGCACTTGACGGGGTACTTGGAGACGCACTCCGGCTTGCCGTTGATCACCTGGCAGGTCTCGTGGACGGCGCACTTGATTGGAGCACAAGCCAAGGCCAGATCGTTGGCCGGCAGGTCGACGGGGTTCGCGTTGATCCCGACCGTTGCGAAGGCAACGGCGAGCAGGAGGGTCTGAGACAGGGACCGCATCCTGTGTGTAAGTAATAGTTGTAAGTAATAGTGTGTAGGTTGGTTGGTGGTGGTTGGATGACTTCTACGTTGAGCTTTGCCAGAGGAGATAGCGTTAGGCGTCTCTGGAGAACAACGAGTCGAGGCAACACGAAACGTTTCTCTGGCATGCCAATAAATATTGAAAAATTCCAGACCAGCCCACACTTCATTCCTCCATTTTCCTAGCGCTTCTCATCTCCTCGGTCCGAGGCCCGGTGGTGAGGTTGGCCCAAGAATGCGCCGGGTGAGGAGGCGGGTTTTCGTCATTCCAGGGTAAAACCCAGAGTCCAGGCCTGAAATTAGAAGCAAGAAAACCACGATGGGTCGCATGTTGTATCATGGTATTTCGCAGGTGTTCTTCCGGATAGCCTGGTCTGGGGAACCTGCAGCGCCAAGAGGTTCGCCGAGCACGGTGCTACGGCTACAGGCCCTGGTTGACGTTGACTCGGCTCGACAACATTCCGCGTTGACAGGTCAAACCTGGGGATTATCCCTTCTCTCTCGGCTCGTGTCTATACGAGGTGGGCCGGTACCGGCGCTCTAACAACTGTCATGGTTACCACCCACGGAAGATCATCCGCCCCAGAGAGCGGAGGTAACTGTCTCCGTACTACGTGGCGCCCTTTGGCATTCCAGACCGTTGGGGGAGCAGTTCAATCTAAGCGAGGACCATAGACAAGGTTGTATTGTACGGAGGAATTGGTTGGTTTTGCCAAAACAGGCAACATTGAGTGTTGGGGTGACAGACTTTACCGTTGTCTTTGAGTCACAAAGCAGATTCTGAGAGTCGTGCTCGCCTCGCATAATCATTCTGTGAACTGTTATCATGTGCTTGCCTTTGGACGAGCGTCGTTGGCAGGCTGGTTCTGTCCGCCAAGTGATAAAGGTCTTCACAACGAAGGGGAGATACGCGAGTCCTTCTTTTGAAGCCGCTGATCACAGGCTGTGTGTCTGCCACAATGGTGGACATCGAGTCCAATGACGATACCTTGGTCGAGAAACATAGGGAGAGCACGGTGGGCGGTGACAAGGTCGAGGGGGCTATTTTACATGTTTGACGTGTCTTAGTCTGCAATGCGCACCTCATCACTGTGCTGCGAGGGATTGGCGTCTGGATGTGTATAACTCGCCAACACGTCACAGTTCAAGTCAGTTCAAGGAGCAAATGCGTTGGCATCAGAGTTGTGCTTCTCTTGTTGGTCTTTTCCAGGCGTCGGCGACCCCCCCCTGAGCATTCGGCGTTGGGAGGCCTCTTCTCTACATACTCCGTAAAGACTCAAGCAACGAACCAAAGAAGCCAAGATTCGAGCCCCCCGCCTTTCCCATTGATTACAGTCAAAATGGTCGGTGCACCGGAACGACCATGGAATCAGACCCCGGTTCGCCCACATCCGGTGGAGCCGACTCGGGAGCTAGCCAAGGATGGAACGCCCCTCTCTTCGACCTTGTCAGAGACGACGCTACCCTGCTCCGAGGGGACGACATGCGAGAAGGACCAAGGCGAAGAGTGGGCCAGGGGAATCGGCTTCTGGAGGTGCTTCATCGCCATTTGCATCCCCATCCTCCTATCAGCATTCGAAGGCAGCGTCGTCAGTACCGCTCTCCCCACTATATCCCGTGCGCTCCGGCTCGGCCCGAACTCATCATGGGTGGCAACGGCGTTTCTCCTGGCCTCCATTGTTTTCCAACCGCTCTTCGGCCAGCTCGCCGACATCTGGGGCCGGCGATACCTCATGATGATTGCCGTGGTGATATTTGGAGTGGGAAGCGGCATCGCCGGCTACGCCAACAACTGTGCCGTCCTGATAGTTGGACGCGTGGTGCAGGGGGTTGGTTCGGGGGGGATTGATCTCTTTGCCGAGCTAATCCTATGCGACATCATCCCCCTCAGGAAGAGAGGACACTATGTGGCGATCAAGGCCGCGGTTTACGCCGTCGGAACGACAGTCGGGCCGGTGCTGGGAGGCGTCTTTGCCCAGTCAAACTGGAGGTGGTGCTTTGGTATCAACCTGCCCGTCTGCATCATCTCCCTGGTCTTGATGTGGTTCTGGCTACGGCTTCAGAGTGGCCAGTCGTGGAAAGGCCGCTCCGTGGCGGAACAGATTGGCCAGGTGGATTATTTTGGCTTGGTCCTCCTCACCACCGCCGTCATCTTGATCCTCTGTGCCCTGACGCTTGCGGGCACCGTCCATCCCTGGTCGCATCCTGCCATTGTGGGCTCCCTGGCGGGTGGTTTCTCAGGGGTGGTGGCATTCGCGTTTTGGGAGCGTTCTCGACGTTGTGCCCACCCCATCATGCCGCCTCGCGTCTTCTCCAACCGGACATCCATCGCCGCCATGGCTGTCACTGCGGTTCATGGCTTCATCACGTACGGCTTTCAGTTCTACCTGCCGCCGTTTTTCCAGGCTATCCTGGGTGCCTCGCCATCAAAGTCTGGGCTCCTGATTCTCCCATGCAGCCTCACCATCGTGATCTTGGCTGCTATAGGGGGGCCGTTGCTCGCAAAATTCGGGAAGTACAAGTTGATGCACCTTGGCGGATTCGGCCTGATGGCTGTCGGTCTTGTCCCTTGCGTCTTCTCCGAGGCCGTGGAATCTACCTGGCCTTGGATCTTGTTTTCCTTCAGTGTCGGCGTCGGATCGGGCATCATCGTCTCAACGACCTTGCCAACGGTCCTGGTCGAGCTCACAGACAAGGAGAATGCGGCAGCCACCGGATCCTGGGCGTTCCTCAGAGGTTTGGGCTCCCTGCTGGGTGTTGCCATTCCCAACACGGTTTTCAACGCCCAGTTTTCGGCCGCACTTCATTCGATCCAGGACGCCGCAGCCAGGGACCAGCTGAGTAATGGACAGGCATACGAGCACGCCTCCTCTTCCTTCATTTCCAAGTTTGACCCCATCACCAGGGGGCAGATCATACGTGTCTTCCTCCTGACTTTCCGCTTGGTGTGGATTGTGTTCCTTGCCTTTGCCGTTCTGGGCCTCATCGTTACGTTTCTTGAACGGCATGTCAAGCTTAGAAGAAACCTGGACAGTGACTTTGGACTCAAGGAGAAAGAGTAACATCGTATGCGATGACTTTTCTCTTTCTTGCTTTTTCGCATCCGGCTGTGCCATACCCGGCAGGCATGTTGCGGAATACATCGAATGTGGTCGGATCGGGTGGTGGAGCGTAGCGTAAAAGCTGGAGTTATATTCTTTCCCCGAAGTAACGGTGCTTTCATATCCATGGATGTTCGCTAAGGCGTTTTTCCTTCCCTTCCCGACCCGGGGCACGTAGGCTCAAAGGCTTGTGGTGTTTTCACCCGTTTTGTTTTCTTATTTGTGCGCTGGTCTTGAGTTAATAGACGTTAATCCGAGACTTTCAAAAACGACGCTGAAACCCACCACAAATCAGGTACATAATCGTACTTTTCCGCAACGACTCGCTGGGGTGTTCTGTCACAGCCTGCTTTCGCTTTGCCATCTCTTTCTTTTGTTTCTCTTCACACGATGTCAGCGCAGCCGATGATCGATGTGCAGGGCGCGCCAAGACCGTCGATTCGTCAGGCCAGACGATGGATTTCCGGTAGTTACGGGTCACACTCATGTGAGGAGCCGGGTTTAAAGCATGAAACTACAGGGCCGTCATTTTACTTGTGCGGATAGTTGGATGTTTAATGCCCCTTGCCTGATTTGGATGCGGAACGCCGCTGCCGAGGAGGGGGATGTGGCATCCTTTCCTCAAACCCGACGCCCGCCGGCTAAAGTAAATGCAACTCTCAACACATGATCATAACCTTGTGCTTTGTAGTGACAACAGAACACGCCCGACGGGTCAACTTGCGACCGCGGACATCTCAAGACTGAATCAAACGACTCTCCTGTCAGCATCGGGGATAGTACACTGGCCTCGGTGTCGAGCAATTCGCGGGGACTCGAAAGCACCGAGTAGGCCATCTCGAAGACGACAGATATGGGCTCCACCAACCATGTAACCGACGAAGAGGAGCAGGAGTTCCTGCCAAAGCCCAGGTCGACGGACGACGCCAATGCCGAGACTGAGACCTGCAGCAGGCATCACAGGGACAGATCCCATGTGAAGCGAGGACTGGTTTGGTGGCTGAGGCTGCTCATGGAGGTCGGCATGGCCGCCACAATCGCGTATCTCATTGTCTTCAAACCGTTTGTTGTTACACGAGATCGCATACTTCGGACGCCAGTGCCGCAATGTGAGTCGGCCCAGTCCATTCAGCAGCAGAGTGACATGGCTTACAAGAACAGTTCCTCGCAAACTGTACACCTTCAAGCCGGATGATCGGCTTGCAAACAAGGAGATGTGGTTTAACCAAACACTCCTGTATCGTACTCTTAGCAACTGGGTCGAGTTGAGTTCGGGTAAGTACTAGCCAGCCTGTGTCTGCATGCCGTTTACTGACATCCATTAGACAGTCGAGGGTACGTCCTGGTCGATCACCGGGAACGGTATGATCTTCCAGAGCCTTATGACGTCTCAATCGATCGTCACACCACTGGCCCTGGCTACATGATGACCGTCTTTCATGAGCTTCACTGCTTAAGCTATCTTTCGGAGCATCTCTTCAAGGGATATTCCGGAGAAAAGCTCACAGATGATGTGGCCTTCCATCTTGGCCACTGCATAACGTACTTGATCCACGGCATCACCTGCAACGCAGATGTCACTCTCGAAGGAGCGACGACCGAGGGGCCGGGGGAGGGAAGCGTGCATGAATGTGTGGATTATGATGAACTCTTGAAGTGGGCTAATGCTCACTCAGCTATGAAGTGGAACAGCGGGTTGATGCCAGGAGAGACCATTCTATAGTGTTTGACTACAGGATGTACTGTATAATATAGTTCCAGTGATCCCATAGATACGCAACAACGGTATACCGGCTGCTTGGTGTAGTGCATTACTTGGTAAGTCGGCGATCTTCTCCATGCGTCTCAAAGAAAAATTCCTCGACTCAATGAACCCAACTAACTACGGCATCCGGAGAGTTTGTTAGGTAGGATAATGACATCCATCGATGTCCAATATCGTTTAGTAAGCAGACGTGAATTATCAGTTGCTCAAGTGCGATGCCCGTTCGCCGTTCTTATGCTCGAATGGCAAGGCCCAGTGGTCTGCGGATTCCAGGATACTTCCTATTGGTGAGGCAGACGGTCCCCGGCTCTCAGTAACACACCAATTCAATGTCGGCTTTGGACTTCTTCATATGTCAGCAGTGTTACCGCCTGCCTTGGAAGGACGGCCGCACGATACCATCATCAGATGAGAAACTAACCCGGCGTTGTCCATGCCGCGAAACGCGGGACACCTGTCGACGTTCAGGAGTTGAGCGACAAGACGGTCAGCAGCGCACCACGAAAGCTTCCAGGTAACCAAAAAAAAAAACAGCAAGATAAAAAAGAAACAGGAAAAGGAAAACAAAGGAACAAGAGCAGAGAACCGGCGGGGGGCACAGGTATTTCTATTTGTTGTCTACACTACGTAGTAGGTGGAGCAAGATTCGTATATACGTCAAATAGTGAGGTCCGCAAACAAGGTGTTGGACGCCAACGAGCGTGAGGCCAGCATAAGGCCAAATGTGATGTTTCTGATTGTGATACCTGCCAACGAGATGGCCCTTGCACAGATAGCACACAGCCAGCACGACGATCCCCGGACTCCATAAACACCGGCGTAGAGCTTGGTTCCTGCCTGAGCACATCCCAACCCCAGGGCTTGTAAGCTTTAGATGATGTGGAACATGCTAGATTAGACACCGACAGACAGGCCTTTTACACCACAAAAATTCCTTAGATGTAGGATCATTTCCGAGGAAGACACTGCATCCCCTTCGTCATGGAGTCTGGATGACAATGCATTGATGAACTGAAAACAGACAGAAATGGATTGCTTCAGTAGTGTGCATATATTATTATCAATATGCTCGCTAGGGTCGAAAGGATCCTTAAGGTTATCTTCCTTTCTTTTATCAGTTAGAAGCTTGATGACAGTGCCTGGACTTTTCCGGGTCAGCCTTGCTTCTAGAGTCTTCAAAGTGACACATGCAGTTGAAATTTACGTTACTTGTCGCTTAGCTATCGATGTAATCGATATAACAGAGTGGAAGGGCAGCGGAAGTAACATGCAAGAAGTCCATCGAAAGAAGCAAGACGAGGAACAGGGACCGGAGGTCCCGCGTTTCTATCGCCAAAAGCGACAAGATGCTTCAGCCATCGCGGCCCATAGCTAGCGCAGAAAGATAGGTCCAGACAAACTAGACAATGTTACTTCTAGGTCGAACATGGCCTGCGACCGACGGATGAGTCCCGCTTTCTGGAGTCAACAAGCTCGATGTTTGGTCCCTGACTGACGGTCTGCATGAATACGCAGTAGTTAGTGTTGACGGCCCGAAGTGGGGAGAAAAAGCAACAAAAAAGAAAGAATAAAAGCGCGAGCAACACTCCCCAGAACAGGGGAGCCACGCGATCGGGCGCCCCGATAGAAGTACTGGGTCGGCGCCATGCACGTTGAGACGAAAAGGGCAAAGATGAACCGCACCAGCAGCCGCTAAGGAGGGACCAGTCCCAGCCGCGAGGCTTCTGGCCCCGCGGGTTTCGGGTTCATTTCCCGCGTCGGCTTGTGTAGTTGAGGCGTTTCCACTACATACTGCGTACATACACTACGCGTGGTAAATCCTGTGCCAATTATATGCTCTCTCGCTGATTCGTCGAGACTCGCTCGCATCGTCGATCTGCGCCGCACTGCATTCAAGGGGACGAAGCCGACGCATCTTGGTAGACACCCATGAGAACACAAGAGCTGGACGATGGTTGCCAGGTCGTCCAGCTTTCCCCGGGTTCCAGGTATGCGGGCAAATCTAGTTTGAGGCTGAGTGAGACATCCGACAGCAAGAGCCCCGTTCCGCATGAGGTTGGAGAAAGAACCCCCGCCCCCCCCCCCCCCCCCTCCTGTGGTCCATCAACTCAAGGACTCTGGTCGTCTTCATCCTCAGATGTCGTCTCTAAGTGTTAACTATGGCTCGCGTGGCACAAAACACCCACCGACTTGGTTAGATGGGTGGTGGCAGGTCGGCTTAGCCATCGGTAAAACCTCAGTCGGCGTGACAGGTTCATAGGCTTGATGTTGATACTAATAATCCTGGGTGCAACTCTCGGTTGCAATCCTCGCGGACAATGTCGGGTGTATCCAAAGTGTTGTCATCGTTTACTTTTCATGCAGTTGAGTCATCTCAGCCAGTCTTGACGCGACTTTCCTCGGGTGTCAAGAAGATCGGGGATGACACCTTGGTCTCGACGACCTGGCAACCCAAGCGATCTTGCAGAGTATCTGGCCGGCTTTCCTTCCCCGAGCGACGCCACCGATTGCCGTCGAGCAAAACAAAGGATGGGGCTGGCTGCCGCTGCCAGGGCGCGCCAGCGCTACAGGGTTTCGGGGGCTCAGGCACGGCGGCTCCCAGTCGCGATTGGCCAACCCCTGGGTTGGCGTCAGCCACGAGAGGTTACAAATGGGCTAGTTTGTGTAAGAAGGGGCGCGAAGACTTTAGACAACCTTGAACGACGCCGACCCCTACATCATGGCCACCGCGTCAAAGTTAGCGAGGAAAGTTGCTGGCATGGGAGCAGAAAAGTTGGTGTGCCTTGCTGACACCGCTGATGAGAAAGCGTTCGGCAGCCGTGAAGAAGGACGGGGTTGTGCTATGTACCAGCACCACGGGCAACCGAGGACTACGCACATAGCCGGGACCGCGAAGCGAGGCCCGAGGCCACGGATCGAAGAGATGCCGAGGCCAGCGGTCGCTGCTTCGGCTCCTTGGCGGCCGCGTCCAACTGGGCAACGAGACAAGGAGTTACGGTATGTACAAGTACATTCGGGAGTCATGTCGCTCGGCTGCTGTGTTGACATGGCGTGGGAGAAGGAAGGACTGCTAGCAAAACAGCACGTGAATCTCGCAGGCGGTGTTCCTTACGGCCGGAGGTCTCCGACGGCCACTAACCGCACGTGCACATGGGGAAGTTGAACGGTTGATGGGGTTCTTTTTCCCAAGACCGCAGGCATGTCCGAAGTACACGTACGCTAGATCAAGAGCCCTGGTGGAGATTCTGATCCTGGTGCTCACCCGTGTTGATGATCGGGAGCTCCGTCGCTCACCGAGGTCAAGGATGTTGTCACCTTCACCTGCCGTGTAACAGGAAGGTACATGCTGTGGTGCGGTGCTCCGTCCCTGGCATAGCTTCGGTGTCAGGAGGAAGATCAATGCGGCAGCGACCAGGCCACGAAGGTCTGGAGCCGGCCTCATGGGTCGATGTCTCCTGTTCGAGGCAGATGAAGAAGGCGCACTAGGCGTTGACATGGGTGCGGATCCGCAGCGAGCCGGTTTTGGAAGCTTCGAAAAGGCTTCGAAAGGTGGGGCTCTGCAATGTCCCCCAGGGGCAACATCAACCCTGGCTCGCCAAAGCCATTGACAGAGCCAATTTCCCGTTGCACGTGCTTGTGTGGGGGAGAAGGTAATTCCCAAACAGATCAGGGTGTCCGCCGGATAAGCCCAAAAAGGGAAGCAGCCCAAACTCTGAGGGCGCATTCTGATGTTCGCTTCTGCGTGAGCCGCAAGATGTCGCATTCCTCTTCGGTCCTGCTTTCCGTTCCGTGTGGATTCAACGGGCGAAAAATCTTTTGCCGGGGCATACAGTACTACGTCAAGAGCCGCACGCCGGATGCAACTGCTGGATGTAGCATTGTACACGTGTGCAGGACGGAAGGTCCAAGAAGGGAGGAGGAGAGATGGAGGTTCTTGAAGTTTGCCACGCGGTGCTCTGGACCACCGGGCACGCAGGACAGTCGGCATTTTCGATGTGTGTGTGTGTGTGTGTGTGTGTGTGCGAGAGAGAAAAAGAGAGAGTGTGTGAGAGAGGCCCAGCCGACAACCATCGGGCGATCATGGCACGGCTGATACCTCCGCTGGAAATGGCCATGCATGTGAGAGCCGGACATTCAGGCCGCCCTGCGCGGGTGCCAAGGCTCATCGCAGCTCATTTGAGTTTCTGTGGCCCGCGGTTTCCATCTGGGCAATGCAACCCTTCCGTTCACCGGTGCGGGTCCGGAGTGGTGGCATCAACGGTTTTGCAGCCCCGAATCTACTATAGAATCTGTTTCTCTGCTTTGGTCAGGGCCAGGGACAGATTGTGTGCACGGACGGGGTGGGTTCTCAAACTGCTCCTGGGTTTGGGTCGAACACCTCGCAGCGCGCCGAGCATCCGTGGACCGAGTGGAGCGATCCAGGGATGACGGCGGGCCATGGAACGTGGGGAGAGCCAGGCCGGACCGACGGAGCATCCTTCACCAGCTTCCTGAAAACCACAACGTAACGGGAGCATGTTCTCCCACAACCTCCCACAATCTCCCGCGATCTCCCGCACATTGCCTTGCCGCTCACCGACAGTCCTGGAAAGCGATCAGCACAGCAGCGCCCTCGTGCAGTGCAATTCCCAGGGGCACAAGCCATGGTGCGACTGGCCCTCGCTGTGCGCTCAGGGGCCCAGGGGCCCAGGGGCCCAGGTCAGAGCCCGTCCAGGCATCGCACCACGTGCTGCCGTGCTGCATCTGGGGTCGGCGTGATCACCGTCGAGCCTGGCAGGCCTCGACCAGAGTCCAACACCACGAGGGTATCGCGTGTGTACTGCCCTGTACCCTAGTACTAGATACGTACTGCATGCATGCTGGGTAACGATGGGGCCAACATTCTCACGACGGCGCGGGATGAACAGATGGAAATCCGGTACCAGCATTCCTGTGGTTCTCTGCCATGTCAAAAACCTGTCAAAACCGCGGAGGAATGGTGCCCGAAAGCCAGCAACAAGCCTCCGATGATGGGGGTTGATTGGGCCCGATTATCCACATGGATGGCTTGCCCATCGGATTCCGCCGAGACCGGCAACTGGTTACGAGTCCCGTCCATCCACCTTGGACGCTCGGAACTCCACCGTTTGGCCCGTACGTCCGTTGTTTTTTTTTGCCGTGCACTACCTCCGGGCACTACGCAGTAGTGTACTTACGCAGTACGTGTAGGTACCCGAGGTAGGTATTGTACTGCGTATACCGTACTCTCGTCCAGGTCACCTGGGTCAGATGGATGCCTTTTCCGCAGTCTTGCGATCACTACACCACCGATCCAGCAACTCGACACCATGTTTTGACGGCACGCATATGCAAAAACATCTTCCATCATTTGTTCGGCGTGGCCATCACCACGGGGGGCCATGGCGCTTGTTTGACTTCATCAATTGTATTCGTACCTATTAAGCCTTCATCTTCTGGGATTCCGCTAAAGCGCTTGTCAAGCACCAGGACCTTTCCTTTTGGGGCTGGTGCCAGCCTCCAATCAAGTTAAGCCCAATACCTATCCTCTTGGCCATCTCCGCGGACTTGCCAGCCGACACCGTAACTAGCGCAGCCAAAACGGTCCACGCATACACAGTACTTGCTGTGTACGCTACAGAGGCACAAACAAGAAGACCGTATTGGTCAAGATACCGTTAATTACCGGTACATATGTACTGTGTAGCTTACTCTCCAGCTTCACTGGCAATCGACTCAATGGCCAAAGGTTGTCAACTGCGTCTTAGGTGTCGTGATGTGACCAAGCGGTGGCTTCCCGCGAGGTTTTTTCTGGCATTGGTTTTCTTTTGCGCAGGTCCGGTTTGATGGAGCAATCGAACATTTGACCAACCTGCCCGGCATCTCTGTCTTGGCCCTGAGACTCTCCCATCCACGTTCTGGACACTCGAGCAGGTAGGTGCTTCCACAATCCCTGTTTGCTCGGTTGCTTGCTTTTTTCTTTCTCCCGCACGCACCCCCATTCAGCACTCGGCCCGGCGTCATCTCGCACACCCCCCTGCTCTTGTCTGCTGCATGCACACCCCCCCTTTCGGGCTTACATGGATTCCCAACCCCTGCAACGACTCCAGACCAGGGGGGCTGCATGAGACCGCAGCATGGGCGCCCCAGGGTTCGGAGGCAGAGGCCCATCCACGCTCTAGGCCATCATCCGGACTGCCCGCGATGCCGGGACTTAAATGAACGTCACTCACCCTCCCGGTAGCTGGGTCATCCTCGACTCCTCTCGACTCCAGCTTACACATATACACCTCGATCAAGAAACATAGAATCCAACCGGCTCCCTTCCGTCGCCTTGCCACCCGGTCTGCCCATCCAGCAGATCGTCCCCGTGGTCCTTTACATTCACGAGCTCGCAAGATCGCAACACTCCGGCGGGACGCCTCTTCCGGCCATTCCCTCCATCTACCCTGACGCTCACACTTTGCTCCCACGCCATCTTCTACGCCCATCCCCGCTCCTTTCGTCAACATGTGCGACTACACGCAGCGCGAATACTCTTGCGGCCACTTTCGCTGGATCGCCTCCAAGTGGTGCCAGGAGTACGCCGTGACCCACAAGCGGTGCCAGCCCAACGTTACCCATTTCGAATATCGCGCCGATGACCTTTGTGGTATGTCCTCACGCCGCGCCGAGGTTGTTCCCCGAGCCACAACAGACGGCAAGCTAACATGGGAGACAAATAGGCGAGTGCAAGCCTAAGGAGTACCCGCCCTGGGAGCACCTTATCAAGCGCCCCAAGCAAACCACCTACTAAACGGTCTGACGGCGCGATGTCAGCATACCGAGGAGGAAAAGGACGCGTGCGCGCTACGCACGCCGCGTCCGCCGCAAGAATGCCGACGATGAAAGAGACGGGTGGACAACGCTCGGAGCCGACGCATCGAAACCCATCGGGGCGGACCCGCGCGCACGCCCATTCAGACGCGCAGACCCACGAGGGTGCATTATCCGATCATGCCGCCCCGCGATGATGATAACGACGAAGGTCGGCGTCGGGCTAGCCAGGACGACCGCACCTGCAATCTGCTACCTTAACGTCTACAACCCACCGATTCCGATGCCGCCCACGACGCGACATGCTCGCGCCCTCCCGCTCCACGCATCGATCTCCTGCCACCTAATTGGTGGGTACATATCTCTGCAATGTACGATACAGTGTTACGGGAAGCCGGTCCCGTTTCTCCAAGGCCGCCCATGCAGGCCGTACATACACACCCCATGGAACTGGCCTGTTTTGTTTGGATTGGGCATACATTGGGATCTTAGAGGGATATGGTCTATGATTTTCGCTTGGAAGGCTTTCTCTTTTTTTTTTTTTTTTTTTTTTTGTTGTTGTTTTGGATACCACGGACGTTTGGGACTTGGCTTTGGTTTTGGAGTTGCAAGTTAGAGCGGACAAGGATACGGGATACGCATAAGATACTATAGGGCTTCTGGGTTTGGTTAGGTTGGCTGGCAGGACATTATTGTTTGGAATATACCGTTTTGGGACAGCGTTTCGGAGTCGTTGAGTCAGCAGGTCCACAACAATAAAGACTTGTCTTTGCCAATGATTTTTTTTCCCTGTTGGGTTGTTTTTCGCAATCCGTGACGTACAGCCGACATATTGGAGTGCTGTCGGTGTGGTGGGGCGGAAGACAGGGACATTGCCCGTCAACGAAATCAACCAAGCTGGTTGTCGGCGCGGTAGATCGGTATCACCTACGAGCTTGATCGTGCGCGGGTCCATGGTGAGTAACAGAAAACCTAGTAAACACCCTAACACTGTCACATATCTAGACAGTAAATGACGAACTTCTTTGCATCTCCCCTCCGCGGACGATGACCTGTCGCCGCGGCATTGGCAGCATGGTACTTCTCCTTCCCGGCCCTTCCGCCTGTCGGCTGCTCGGCCTTTTGCCTCTTCAACAGCCAGAGGCCTCTCTGCTGCGGTGCTGTGTACTGTGTATAGTAATAGTGCTCCATCAATTCGCCGATCGAACCGTTCGCTTTTTTGGAGAAGCGAAGCTAGCAGAGCTGGCTCCGCCCGGCGACCTTGCACCACCCCGCTCCCGGCCCGGTGCCCAAAAGTTGCGCAGAGCCGGGATGATGCCCGATCGAGACCCTGGGTGGTCAACGGCTGTTCACGCGCGACAGTGTGTGTGTGCTGTAAACTGGAGGGTCAACGTAGACGCCGGTTTAGTCATCCTGGGCGTTCTAGGCTGGGCTGCAGCAGCAGGTATTAGAGATGGATCCCCAAACATGGGGTGGTTGGGGTGAAAAGATATTGGGTTTGGAAGTTCAATCGATGACGCCTTTGTACACCCTACGAAGCGACAACGTGGGATCTCATCATGGATGTAGCCATGGAGTCTAGCCGGGAGTTTGCTACGCACACTTGTTTGGCCCGCCGAACAGGATGAACATGAGCCATGCCTGTTCAATTCGAGGTATACGAAGTTCACGGGCAGAGCACGCCCGTTCAGACCTTGTCTCGCCTCCACCTACAAACCATCTTCCCCAGTCCTGCACCCCATCAACCCTTTTTGTTTGCCTTCACTTCCTGCTTCTATCCCCCGTTGGTCTGGTCTCTCTCACCTCGCAATCGCTCACCGCGACCCATTTCTTGCCGCGGCATTCGTTCTGGCCCAGCCAAGAGCTGTGTGATGAGCACAGCATTGCCCAAATCGGCACCTTGTGATGCTACCAAAGAAATAACAGCCAATGCAAGCCCTGTGGTGTAGGGAATCCGGACCGCACTGGCTGGCTTAGGGGTCGTCTTTGCGGTACTCGCAAAACACCAACACATCGGCTAAAAGATATTTACAGAAGGGCAGGGTTAATTATATGATTCTTTCCCGTGTATTGTGTATGACTGGACAATTGCGGAGGAACGGCAAGGCGGTAAGAGGCCAGACTCTACACGGGTCGTGGCGCGGCGTACACAGTGATATGAAGTCCCGGCCAGTCGACACTCGGTATTATGCATACGGTTTTCGCCGACTTCCACCTCGTTGGGCCCTTTGTGGGAACTTTCAACGCCTCAAGCTGCAGAGGCAAACAAACATACGACCAGTGCCAATGCCGTTCTGGTTTGATATCACACGGAACCTTGCTGGGCGCAAGATTATCAATCGGGCTCCATAGGGGTAGCGGCAGTTTGGCGTGTTAGTGGTGAATGTTTCTGTCGAATCGAGTCCCGCCACGGTCTCGCACACCGACAAGCACACAGCATCGGCCAGAATCCAGCGCCCATTGGGCGACGTCTCGCAGCGCAACGCGCGTTATCTTTTCTCCGGGAAAAAAAGTGCAATGCGGAGCGGCCACCTGGGGCGGCTGTTGAAGCCCGAGGCACTGTACGGATGATGGACCAATGACCAATGAGCCGCTGTTGGTTCGCGCACTCTGGCCGAAGCACAGCAGCTCCGTGGCAAGCACATGGCCCCGTGCGTTGCCCTTGTCGGCATGCGTGTTATCAAACCACGGGCTGGCACCCTGCACCAAAAAAGAATATCAAGCATTGTACATGGCGCATGGGCACACACCGTAAACACCATCATCGCAAGTCTGACGCGCACAAGGCTGCGTGTCCGGCAAACGAGCCTCTCCCTTGAAGGGTTGTCCTCGATCCACGTCAAGGCCATGCACAACCGCCTACCCTCCCAATCTCCTACCGCGAATGGCCACATCGCGCTCGATGTGGCCCAACGGCAACTGCCGGCCGCAGGAAAACTCCAGACCTGGAGCCGAGAATGTCGCGGGAGGCGCTGGTTTGGGGTGGGACAGAGGGCATTTCCGAGCCTTGACAGCTGGCAATCCTTGAGGATATCGAAGCGCTTGTCATGATAGCTGCAACCGTCCACCTCGATACCTATGACATGCAAGCGGGGCGTTGTTTCCGCAGCTTTGACGGAGCTGTCGCTTTGTCTACCACAGTATGTTGGAGGGCTGCCTGCGTCAAGGGCCTACGTAGTAGAAACAAGGCAGCAATGCGTTAGCCGCAGGGCTGCTGCAAAGCCAACCCTGCCCGCGGTCCGAGAGGATTGCCCAGTCGGGGAAAACCAAAGTCGTCTTGAGGCTGCGGAGCTTAGGTCGTCGCTTTTCGAGGCCATTCGGTCGCGCCAAGTCAACCCTCCCACCTGTTGTAGACATGACCGAGGGACGTCCACTTGGCTGGGTGGTGGTTTCAGCGGTTGAAGGCGGTGTGCATCCATCATGATTACCGTGAGCAGCATTCCCTCCCGAGATTTGGCCTCCCAAGGGCGAGTTCAGCGCGGCTTTCTTCAAGCTTTGCTGCCTTGAGCTCCTTCTCGACAGGATAGAACGGTTGGATGTGTCAATCGTTCGAGGAGGAGAGCAAGGGTGTCTCGAGCGACCCCTCCATTAATTAATGGCTCGTGGGCTTCGAGCCGCCTCTCGCTTGGCTGCAGGGTGCATCAGCGTGGGGAACAATGTTTCTCTGCAGCGCAGACTTCGGATCGCCCGCCGTCAGATGCCGTCGCGCTTTTCCTTTTCGGCGTGTGACGGGATAGTGATGAGACGTGAAAAACGGCAGTCGTCCCGGCCCGGCTTACTGACGGAGCCGATCTTGATTCGCCCTCGCCTGATGCCGATACCCGTCAGCACACCAGTTAGGCTCATGGTTCGAGGGTTTGATGCGGGTTTGGCATGCTTGCGCAGATCGAAGCTGGCGTGTTTCACAAAGGTTAACGGAGTCGAGCTTTGGGTGTTTCGGCGTTGGAAGGTGGCTTGATTTTCTGGCACCTCGGGCAAACCTCCACTCCTTGGACGTGGGATGGTGCCCCCCACCTGGTCGGTGATGACGCGATAGGAACTGGCCTGGCTCAGCATGAGCATGATCCGGAACTGTTTGAACCCCTCACCTTCGTCCCAAAGCGCCCGCTCACCATCACACGTGCGCTTCTAACGTTAGACGATAGGGCAACGACGACATAATCAGCCGGTGAACAGGTTCCTTCAACTTTGGTGTGGCGTCAGGAGAACGGCATGCTATCAATAACCACCAACCTTAGCGTGCCTCGTTCGGCTCGGTGGCCTAGCCGTGAGATGGGCGTGCCAAACCTTGCTGCCCGTGGGCGGAAAGTTCTCGAGCGCGCCAACTATCTCACCCCCCCCCCCCCCCCCCCCGGCTCTCCCGGAGGTTTGGTCCGACTCAATTTCTTCCGTTGTGTATCAGATGTCTGGTCATGGTAATACTTCGTATGGGACAATGCTGAACTGGCTGAGAGCGACCGCATTTTTCGGCACGTCCAATCCCATTGGGCAGGGGCAGCAATCTCGGCAGCCCTTCGGCCCCGGCATGTCTCTACCAACGGTTCGCATGCATACCGCCGTCCCTGCCCTGGTTGTACAGTGCTTGCGAATGCGAGCATGCATATGCATGTGCATTTGCAGATCCTGGAACCTTCCGTCCCTGGCTCACTCTCAGACAACTGCTATACTATAGGTGCGGCTTGGTGTTTCCCAGAGTGCTATGGCTGTCTTGTTGGCGGCGGAAGAGGTGACAATAGTCGTGCAAACCTCACGGGCGTCAGCATGCTGACCATGGAGGGCAGTTCCATCACCTACTCCCCTTTGGCCGAGATGACTCAAGCCACGCCCATCCGCAGGGAGCTTCACGGCAGCCCTCGATGTAGTCATTCTTGCCAAGAGCTCTTGTCGCGATGTTGATTGTTACTATGGGATGCTGGGATGCGTTCAGACATCAGACATCAATGCGGCTGCCAATGACATTCTCATGGGCCCGAAGGATAGTTCGGTTGTTCTCTGCACAAGCGTCCAAAGTACATACATCCACGGTGTGCATCTACAAGGTCGCGTCGGGCTTCCCAACTATGACAGGATTCTGTGCGTCCAGGCAATGCGCGGGGCCTCTGTTCCTACCCTTGTTTCTGGACCAAGGGTTAGCGGTTACATCCATCCGCCACTCCGGCCCGTGTTGTGACCTCGATGGCCCCCCTGGTTCTCTGGCTGATGTCGTACTCACCCAGACTGCCGGCCCACCGAAGTATAGCAGGTTATGCGTTAAGTCTCGTTTGGGGACCCCGGGGTTCCCCAGTTTGACAGCAACGATGCGTCTGGAACAGAGGGGACTCCGGAACTATCGAACATCGACACGAAACGGAGGGAGGGGTAAGGAAGGTAGAAAGCATCGAACGGTCCGTTGATTAGCTCTGAACGCAGGGCTGCGTGTCTTTCAAACTGGCAGCACAGGGCCAGCCTGTCCACACAAGCTTATCGTCAGACGTCACGGCATGGTTTGGTGTACGGAGAAGTACCTACCTAGGTGTGCTGATCACGCGGCTCAGCTTGTCTATGGTTCTTCCAAATGCGGAAGTGGAGGGAGGATCCCACCACATGGGAAAACCGTTGACCGACGAAGACCTGGTAAGATCTGGGCCAAAGCCTGGTATCACATATGACAGCATAAGACACGATCGTATTTCTCACCGGTCCGCCAGCCGGCCCGGAAGAACCCGTCTGCTTAGAAGAACTCGGGCCCTCCCATCCAATGGTTGGGATGCGGAAAGTAAGAATCAGAGACTTGAATTTCCGCCCGCAGCGCCATAACGTTGCACGAAGCATGCACCGTGACCTGACAGAAAGATGACCTCGCTGGCGATTGTAGCTCCACGGCAACAATCTCCCTAGGGGGGTAACAAGGTTAGTTCATCATGTGCAGTCGCGTGTTGGAGCTGAATGACATACCGAAAGTCACCGAACCACCGTTACCACTCGTTAATTCAGGGGTTATGATCCCCGCACCCCCAGCTAGAGGTGCTATCCAGTCGTGTACCTCTCAACAGGGCATCTTCAAATTGTTCTCACGGCGATAATCATGCTCCGCAGACGCCGAGGTGCCGGCATGCCGCGGACCTAAGCAGGTCGGAAAACGCGGCCCGGCTTCGGTACGGGACGCAGGTGACGGGCTTAAGAAGGGACAGGCCGTGGCAAGGCTTACATTGTAATACAGGATCCTCTTCCCGGGCAGGTCATATGGCCCAGACGAAATGTTCTTACCAATGGAGTTACGTTGCACCGCATCGGGAGCTTCTAGGGAAACCTCAGGTAGCTCTGCAACAACGCTTACTAGTGCGGTAGCAGGAATGACAAACGCGAGCTGGTGAGGTGCAAGTTGCGCAACATCACTAGGCTGACACCAAGACCCGAACGAGGTTCTAGTTTTAGTGGTTGGTTCTCTTTGCGCGCAATCCCGGACTTATACTATTGGATGGTGCATATAGGTAGGTGCCTGGTCAATTAGAACATAGGGACCAGGCCTGCGTATACGGCGCGCTCCCGTTCGTCAAACGTTCTCAGCACTGTAGCATCTCCATAGGGAGTGACGTTGACTAGCATTACGGCGCTGGCTCCTGTCTCAGGGTCCAGCCGCCGCACAGGAAAGCTAGTACAACTGCTCTCTCAACGGCCTCTGGGAAAGGGGTTGGCAGCGAATGCATACTCGCCCATCCCCTCGGGCACCTCGGCCGCACGAGCATGCTTTCCACACATTTCTCCTCAACCATGCAACCCGCAGCCCGTTGGAGGGGCACACCGGCCCAGCCGTGTCCCCCGCCGTAGCACCACCCCTTCCCTAGGCTGAAACGCAGAGGGTTGGACCAGCCGTCGATGGTGCAGCTGAGCGGGGTCGATGGGCCGAAGGGCCTGAGTGAGATGGATGGGGAGACACAGGGTGAATGATGACCGGCCTCAAGTCTATTCAAACGTCTTGGCGATGCAAACGCAATATATAATTAGGCAAGTATGGTTCTACCTGGTAGGTACCTAGGTGGCTGTGGGGACGCTGTCCCGTTCGTGCTCACAGCAGGTGTCGGGTGGTAGCTTTGCTGTCTTGGTCCCGTGCCGGCGGTAGTTAGGTATCATTGTCTCAGTCCTGGCATCCGTAATGTCGGGGATTTCTCTTGTACATCCCTCCAATGCGCGAGTCACGCCGACATCTTCATGCGCACACGACGCTAGTGGCCCACGGACGTCTCCGCGACCACTGTCCATCCCGCTGTAGTTGCACGCCCCTGTTGTACAGGAGGCCTCCACGTAGCCAGGCGTGATTTGCCCTTCCTGCTGGCCTTTTTCCAGCTTTTGATGCCGACCCGTATCACGGGCGGCGGCGTCTTGACGAGCTTGCAGCACACAACCACCGCGATGCTCGGTACTTTTCTTCCCAGTCGAACCCAAATGCCACACCGTTGGTAGCCTTCAGCATCAAGGTACGCAGCTGACGCCTGATCCCGCGGCCCGAGACATGTCTCCATCTCCGGGCCGCACGTTTGCGCGACCGGCGTCATTCGAGCGAGGGGCTGGTAGAAGAGCGTGAAATAGTGCAAAGCCAGACGTGTCTGTCATCTGCTTTATGATGGTCTTTGTCCAGAAAGTGGGCTATCTCCGTGTAGACGGGAGGAGAGCCGTCCATCCAGGGCTGACCCCTGAACTGCCGGTGCCAACGACCCGGTTGACGAGGGTCATTATAGCTTCGCGTAAATCAAACGTTGAATCTTCTGCCACCTGTAAACCAAAAGATCCCGAAGCACGCACTTGATATGTTGCAGCAGGTGAGAACTCGGGCCAGTTTTATCATGTTGTTTGGAATGCGAGTCTCATGATGTGCCCCGGTGAACAAGAACCAAACGCCACCCATGCGCCCCGACGGCCGTTCCCCTATGGAATTACCATGTCACTATAACCTAGCCGTTTTCAAGACCAACGCCCCGCCCGTTTGCTAGCTCAAAAGTCTACATACTTGTCTCTTCGTCCGATCGTGGTCGGCCACCGCCTCAAGTCGCCCGTTTCCTTGTCGTCAGCAGCGCGCCACGGCCGACTGTATCGGTTATAGTGAGGCCAGCCCTGGTCGTCCACCCTCGTTTCGGACCCGCGCAAAATCAGGCGGTACTCGGTCACCGGCATCTCCGCCGGGCCGCACGCCAGCTTCTCCGGGGCCGTCTCGCGCCACCGCCAGCTTGCGAACCATTTCCTGAGCCTCTCGCCGTCCTTGCCGCCGCCGTTGTTGCCGTATCCAAACCCGGTAGGCGCATCGGTGAGTTCCCCTCCCGGGATTTGTGACATGGCGACCACGCGCCACTCGCGCCGGCGGAACGCGGTGCTGCTGCTCTGCAAGCGGTCGTTCAGCAGCTCGTAGATCTCGTCCTGCACGGCCCAGTCCAATGCCCGGAGCCGCGCCTCCAGGTCGGCCGCGTACACGGCCCAGTCTGAGCCGGCCGGGATGGCGGCCACGGAGCCGCCTACAAAGCTCTGCCTGTGCTGGAGCTGATGCGGCGGCGGCTGCTTCGTCGGATCGGTGACGGGCGCCTTGCACAAGAGCCTGCGGCGCTTGTGGGTGGAACTTCCCCCTCGGAGGCGGGCGGCGTGGGCGGCCACGGAGGCTTGATGCATGGCGATGGTGGCAGCCAGCTCGGGCTGCGAGAAGTGCGGATTGGGCAGGACCGACAGGACGGAGCCGTCATCGCGCTCGATCTGGCGCCACAAGGTCACGCCGCAAAGGCGTAGCTGACGCGTTGTGCGCGGGCGCGCGTGGTGATAGACGATGGTCCAGCTCTCCAACACGGGCGTCTGCGAAGCGACGAGTTGCCTAGCCATTCAAGGTCAGCGTTGGGTTCGGAGAACAGGCTCTCTCCAACCTCGCTCAAGGGGGCGTGCGTACACTGGCGGGACATCACACGCAGGGTCATGTCCGGGGTGCGAAAAGCAGTGAAGCGTCGGCGTGTACGTCAACAGAGTGTTGGTGCTGCTGACGGAGGGCGCGCGGCGGAGGGCCGCCATGCGGCGGCGGCGGACTGAGCGGTGAGTTTGGGAACTGTGGGAGCGAGAGGGCGGGGAATGGCCGTTGTCGACGGCAGCACCGGCGGCTGCGGCGTCGTCATCCTCGAGCGTCGTGCCGGACGCGCCCGTCGCAGCGCTGACGACCTCACCTAGTTCCGGTAGGAGGTGCGTCTTGCCGTCATACTCCTCAAAGGCAATGTCTGGAATGGATGGGAGGCTCAGCGGCCGGTTACTGGGCGGCATCCTAGGCTGTTCCTGGCTGTCTGGACCGCGGTGGTGGTGGCATACGATGACCTTTCCGCTGCGACTTGCGATGCCCTGCTACGCTCGTTGGTGACGCCGAGCTGTCCAGCCGTCAAAGGATCCGTGTCTCTGGGGCAGCAGCGACAGGTCCATGGCGGCGGCAGGTTGATGAGCCTGTGGGTTTTATTTCCTTGATCGCCAAGGCACCGTTGCTTCGGTTGCTTCTGCCATGGCCGCCATCAGGGCCTCTTATCGCTGCGGCGCGGCGTTGTTTCATGAAGTTGGTTGGTGCCTCGCGGGTCAACGCCAAACCTTGGTTCCTGGACGGCGGCGTTGTCTCTCGAGGGAACCTACTACGACGGCAAGGTACTACGGCAAGGTACTCCTCGGGGTCCCCTAAGAGACTGGCTGACGGGTCAGGCACGGACTCATTCCGACCGCAACGTGAAACACGCTGTGGCGCCCATGGACATCCTGAGGGAAGCGTGAGCTTCCTGGCGGGAGCTTTGCCGCCAGCTGCCTGCGCCTGCGCCGCACGGCGGATCCCGAGGGCCCAGCGCTCGTCGAAGAAGCCGGAACGCTGCGCTGGGCACACAGGAAACCCCCAAGCCCGAGCTCTCACCAGAACGACCAGCCCTGGCACGAGGTCTGTCTTCCACAACAGATGTTCACTCAACGACGGGAACGAAGGGTTGGTTTGGTTAGCCTCGGCTGGTTCAGGACCCTGATGCTGCAAGGTCTGTCTGTGGCTTGATCGCCGAGATGCCGCGGTGAAATAGAAGACGCTGATTTCAACATGCGGGTCACCTGGCGCCTGGGAGGGCGTTTTGAAAAGATTTCAGAATCGTTGGCGCTGCGCCCTTGAACTCCCACGGTGTTGGACATGTGGACCAACAACAGCAACCGCAGGGGGATTGAGACACACGCTGGCCCAGCGCCTCTCCAAAAGCCAGCGCCTAGGACGAAGAAAAGAATAGGGATCAAGGGATGTTTCTGCTGATGGTAGTTGGGAGTTGGTATGAGGAAGGGCCTACGATGGCTTTTGTGGTTGGTTCGCCAGGTACCTTGTGCTTGATAACGAAACTATGTTGGCTGCCATCGCGATGTTTCAATATAATAACTACTATACACTGTAGGGAAGCACACCAGGCACGTCCGTCCACGTAATTACCGTCCGGACCTGAGCGCTTCAGGTCAAGAGTGGAGCGACGTACCGTATTTACCGACCGCCTTTGGGCTGCGTACAGTACAAAGGGCGGGGGTGGGGCTGTAAGGTAACGTTACGCTCCTGAGCTCGGGCTCTCGTGTGAAACCCACTGGACCCGCCGAAACATCCAAGTGCCCCGCCTCTCGTCCAAACCGATCACCATTACCGTACCATCCATGCCTCAAGGTATGTAGACCCGGACAGGGACAAGGCGTTGCGCCAGCCAGGCAGCCCATCACGGTCCACCATCGCCCATCGATATCGAACCCCCGACGCGTAGTTATTCAACAATCCTCCTCCAACAAACAGCCGTTCTCCTTGCGACCCGCCCCAGCGACCACCACCACCACCACCACCACCACCACCACCAACCCCATCTCAACGTCTCTTGCCAACAGCAACGACGACGACAAACAAAACGACGGACCGCCATGAACCGCCTCTTCGGCACCGGCGGCCCCAAGCCGCCCAAGCCCACGCTCAACTCGGCCATCGCCAACATCGACGCCCGCATCTCCGCCATCGACGTCAAGCTCGCGTCCATCAACGCCGAGCTCCAAGGCTACCAGGCCAAGCTGTCCAAGATGCGCGAGGGGCCCGGCAAGACGGCCATCAAGCAAAAGGCGCTCAAGGTGCTGCAGCGGCGCAAGCAGTACGAGGCGCAGCGCGACCAGCTGCAGTCGCAGGTGTGGAACATGGAGCAGGCGCAGACCATGCAGGACAACCTCAAAAACACCATGGCGACGGTGGACGCGCTGCGGAGCACCAACAAGGCCCTGCGCAAGGAGTACGGCAAGGTGGACCTGGACAAGATCGAGCGGCTGCAGGACGAGATGGCCGAGCTGCTCGACGTGGGCAACGAGATCCAGGAGACGCTGGCGAGGAGCTACGACATACCCGAGGACGTGGACGAGGCGGAGCTGGACGCCGAGCTCGAGGCGCTGGGGCAGGAGGTGGAGCTGGAGAGGGAGATGGCGGGCATGGAGGGCGCCCTGCCGAGCTTCCTGCAGGACGAGGTGCCCGAGTTCGTCGACGAGCCGCCGGCGACGACGGGCAAGGTCAAGGAGGCGGCGGGGTAATAGGCCCCGTGGACATTGGACGCGCCAGGTCGGGTTCGGCTAACCACGAGAAACGCGGGAGCCCAAGCAAGAAACGACCTCGCCGGGGCAGACAGGCATCATCCTCCTCGGCGCAATCACGCGTCTTTGTGTTGCTTTTGGGGTCTGGCGGGGTTTTTCTTTTTGGTGTGCTAGGTAGGATTCCTTAGGTTCTAACCATTACATGATGTAATAATCCCCTTCACCGTTTCATGTCATGCATGCCCCGCGATATGTGTGTGCCTGGTACCTCCAACCACCTACGCCTCCCAAACATCGCACCCCCCAACTCCCACCGCCTCCTCCTCCTCCTCCTCCTCCTCCTCCTCCCGGGACCCTTTTTTCCCTTCTTTAATCCACATGCCCGAAAAACCGACCCGCCTCCTCCAGCTCCGGATCCCCATTGCAAAAGTCCCATCCGACGATGACGCTGCGCTGGCTGCAGCAGATGATGCGCCGCGCGTCGTATTGCAGCTTGAACACGCGCGGCGGGTTGGCCGAGTCGTGCACCTCAAAGGGGACCGGCGCCTGCGCGATGTGTGGGTGGTGCGGGCGGCCATGGCCATGGGCGGGGGCGGGGGCGGGGGCGGGGGCGGGGGCATCCCGGCTGCGTGCCCGGCTGGCGGCGCGGGTGCCTGCGACGGCTGGCTGCCGCCGACGCTGGGAACGCTAGGCGTGGCACCTGCCGGCGTCGCAGGGGTGGCCATGGCCGGGATGGGAGCAGGAGGCGGGATCTGATGCAGGCCGGGCGTTCCGGGGACGTGCACGTGTGCCTGACGTGCCGCCGCCGCTGCCCCCGGTGCCGCCCCCGGTGCCGCCCCCGGTGCCGCTGCCGGCATGTGCGACGGCGGCGCCGAGGATGCCGACGTCGCGGCCGCTTCTTGATTGCGCATCACCTCGCGCCGGTGCAGAGCTTGCTCAAACTGCGCCCGCGTGAGGGCGCTCGAGTACGCCTGCCGCAGCTGGCTCCTGATGAGGGGGTTTTGCTGGCGGTCGATGGCCGCCTCGACATAGGATCGGTGGGTGAGGATGGCCGGGTGCGCCGCGATGGCCTGGGCCAGAGCGCGCGGTCCGTTCTCGACGGCGGCGTCCATGATCTGGCGCAGCTGCAGGAACTGCGGCGAGCTGGCGGTTTCCGAGGGAGCCAGCTCCATGGAGAGCATGCTGCGGAGCGGCGGCAGGTTCGGCCCTGGTACAGAGCCGCTCGGTGCTAGCGGCCGCGGGCTCGTGCCGGCCGCGGCCGCCGTCGGTGCCATTGCGGTGTCTGGCGGCGCCGTTGTCGAGGTACCTGCTCCTGGGGCCCTCATCGCCCGGAGGGCTTCTCGGCCGCCAAGGTTGTGGACCGCCGGGTGCAACGGCACGAAAGGCTGCTGCTGTTGCTGCTGTTGCTGCTGTTGCTGCTGCTGCTGCTGCTGCTGATGTTGTTGCTGCTGTTGTTGCTGTTGTTGGTTCCGGAGCTGCTGGAGCGCTGCGAGGGCCGCCGCCTCCTGTCGGAAGTGATGCTGATCCTTCCAGACCCCCTCCTTGTCTCTCCGCCAGATGATGATGCTGCCGTCGTAGCTGCCGCTAACGATTCGCCCATACTTTCCACCTCCGCCGCCGGGCGGCAGCTTGGCTCCGAAGGCGCAAATGTCCTCGGGCCGCCGAGATCCGGCGTTGCCCGGCCGCCGCCCCGTCTTCCGGCGGTCTTGCTCTTCGAGGAGGCCCGCCTCGAGCGCCTTGAAGTACTCCTCGTCGACCTTCCTCGCCTCGGCGAGGTCGTCCTCGGCGCTGTACGGCAAGTCGCCAAAGCCGGCTTGAATGGTTCGCACCAGGTTGGAGTGCGCGCGCAGGTTGGCCACCTCGAGCCCCGTCTGGCGATCAAACACCTTGACTTCATTGTCGCTGCTCCCGCTGACGATGCGCCGGCCGTCGTATTGCACGCACGCGATGCCCTTGTTGTGGCCGACGATGGTTCGGACGCAGACCTGCGTCGGCCAGTCCCAGACCTTGATGTGCCGGTCTCCGCTCGCCGACACCACCTCGCGCTCGTGGATCTGCACGGCGTTGACGGCGGCGCTGTGGCCCTCGAGGTTGCCAATGATGGTCCAAGCCGGTATGACGGGGTAATCGTCGGGGGCCATGGGTAAGCTGTAGCCGTAGTTGACGCTGGTCCCTACCGGATCCACCTCCCGATACCCGAGGTCGCCGTGCCGGAGCGGCTTGCGGTTGAAGACCTTGATGGTCTTGTCTTTGGAGCACGTCACGAGGATGCGCTTGTCAAAGCGCACGTTGAGCACCGACTCGCGGTGCGCGTGCTTGAGCGTCTGGAGCGGCTTGCCGGTCGAGAACTTCCAGATGACCACATCCGAGTCGGAGCTGCCCGACACGATGATATCCTCGTCGGGATCCGAATCGAACTGCAGGCACAGGACGGACCCTTTGTGCTTGGCCAGGGTACGCAGGCACCGCCGGGTCGCCATGTCCCACACCTTCAGCGTCCGGTCTCTGCTGCCGCTCACGAGATAGCGCGCATTGAACTGCAGGGTGTAGACGCATTCGCCGTGGCCCTCTTCGGGATAGGCCGGGTGGGGGAACTGAAAGTTGGTGTACTTGCCGCGTTCCCAGTTCTCCTCGAGCCGCCGCCGCATCGTGTAGAGGTACTTCCAGTTGAGGCGATGCCGAGACGACGACGCGTCCCATACCCACAGGCTCGACCGGGGGATCCGCGGCGGATCCAGGACGGTTTGGAGGAATGGCGTCTTCGCGTAGGGCGGATCCGCCGGCTCCGGCGAGGCCATCGCCTTCCCCTTTCCCTTGTCCGGCCGCGTGCCGCTCGCGTCGGATCTCGACGTCGCGCTCGGAGGCCCGAGGCTCGACGGCGGGGAGGCCACGACGGGTCCTCCGAAGATGCTGCCGCCTGGGAGGCTGGTGTCGGCCGGCTGGTGGCGGCTGGGACACGGCACGGCGTCCAGCATGGTGGTGTCCTCGTCGGCATCCGCCCTCGGCGAGACCGAGATGGCGCGCCTCTTGTGGGTATGCCCGTCGTCCTCGGAAGAGGCGCGCCGAAGCACGGGGGTGGACGAAGACGTGTTCATTTCGCGTTCGGCCTGGGCGATCTCGCTGGCCATGGCCCTCCATCCTTCCAGATAGTAGAGCTTCTCCCAGAGTTGCCTATCGAGGGCGAGGCTGTGCCACGCGCGGCAGCATCGGGCGACGTTGATGAGCGACACGGGGTCTAGATACTCGAGGATCTTGAGGCAGACCTCGGGAGGCAGGTAGCGCACAAAGTCGATGTGCAGGCGGAGGCGGAGGCCGTTGTAAATCTGCGAGACGTTGGACGTCGGGAGGGCGTTCAGGATGGCCATGGCCAGTTCTAGGTGGGGGAGGGGAGGGAGCGGGGGGGACGAGTGAGCAGCTAGCTGGCAGCAACAGGACGCGACGCGGCCAGGGCTAAGAAGGGACGGGGAGGGAGGTAAAAAAAAAAAAAAAAAAAAGTAAACGGCTTACCAGTCTTTCGGGATATCGGCAAGCCGGAGATGTGCTGCACCAACCATGGCGGGAAGTCGTCGCGGAATCGAGAGGAGCCCAAGGCGATGATGGCGTCGTCGCGTTTCAGGGTGAAGGGGACCACGGCTGAGGGAGCGGTCAATGGATCTTCCGAGTAGCCTTCGTCAGGCTGCGGGTTGAAAGCAGCCATCGCTCGAACGGCCTAGGGTTCGGCGGGCAAAGGACGCTCTCCTCTCAGGGCCCGGGCCGGTGTTGCGATGTCCAGAAGCAGGATGGAGGGTGGGTGTGGTCGGAGCGGACGGACGGCGGGCGGGCAGGACGCAGCAGGATGAATCAGCAGCGCAGCGCAGCGCGAGCGCGAGGGCAGGGTGTGGCAAAAAGCAAGGTCGAATCGTCGCTTAGGGGCCGGGGATGGTCGGCCGTGATGCAGCTCCGTGGCGCAGGTCTGTCGGTCGCGTCCCGTCCAGCGCTGCAACCAACGCGGAGAGGACCGCTTCTGGTACCTGACGTCCGCTCGGGCCGAGGGGCGGGCGATGCTTCGGGGCGTAACGTACTGGGTATGTCAACGAGAGAGCACAGGCAGGTTCGGGCCGGACGGCGTCGCGTGGTCATGGATGGGACGGGACAAGGCGATGGAGGCCTGAAGATTGCATGGCGGTGATGCGCCTCGTGTTGTCCTTGCTGCTGACGGTGTCAAACGACATGGCAGGTGGTCGACTTGGAAATCCAAGAGGCAACACAACGCACCGAACCCTGCAAGCCACACTGCACACTGCAGACCATGGACCAGGGCCCTTTGCCAAGTCGATGCTGGCCCCGAGACGGGAGGGTCATGAACTTCCAGGTTCCAGGTTGTCAGCTTTCGCTCGGCAACGACCCGGAGCCTTGAAGTGCGGTGTCCAGGGGGGGCAGCTCTCGTAACGATGTCAGGTACTGCGTATCGTTACGGGATCCACCGCCCGTCAGGCGCCGCCAGGCGGTTGGCTGGGCATGGCCTTTTTCCTCATCCGGCTTAGGGCGGGGTCCAGCTGCCTTGCCGTCCCACGTCCATCGGGTCGCGTCCATTGTCTTTTTTGCCAGCATCATCAGAACGCCATGGGACAGCAGCAGAGGAGCCAGCACATCCGACCTTCCAAGTGGCATGACGTTGGATTTCGCTCAAACACCCGCTGACCCGCTGACCCGCTGGAGCTGGGCCAGTCTGGATGACAGATTGTCGACAGTTCACATCGATGTTGTTCATGGCGCATAGCGTTCCTGGCTACCTATTCCCTGTCGAAGCTGAGGCGACCGTCTTACTTGTATCCAGAAACCAAGTGTTTTGTTGTTCCCCGGTTGTAGGTGGTGGAACAACAACATAGCAACCGTTGTGGCTCGCATCATGCCTCCGGCGGGTGAATCGTGGCCTTTGGATGTCTTTCTTGTCACTTGATGCCAAGATGGTGACGAAACCCGGCCTCTCTGGAGGGGAAACTCGAGGCCGGTGCTCAGGGGGGGGGGGGGGTTGCGGGTCGCCGATGGAAGCATGAGGTCGGCTAGATCCGGCTGTTGGACTTGTGAAACAAGGGCGGGACTTTCAGGTCGGGAGAGGTCCAAGGGGCTCTGAAGGTATTCTCCCCCCGCCTTCCCTCGATTTCGTTGTTTTTCCATCCGCACCACCTACGTCACTGACTGCTGGGCCCTCCTGGGCTCTCTCTGGGCTTACTATACTGAGCTGGTCGATGAGCCTGAGACCACGCAGGCCGCCTTGCCGTTGGGGTGCCGCACCCAGACAAGCCTCAAAGCTTGAGGCGCTCCGGCAGACGCCAGGCTCTCTCTCCCCAACCCTGTTGATTCGCGATGCCGGGTGCCCTTCCGTGGTAGCGGTCGAACACGGCATTTCAGCATCATGTCGCCATGCTACAGTGCCCGCCTGTCCATCTGTCTATTTGGCCGGCTGTTCGCAAAGGGTTCGTCAGTATGTCGAGCATGGCAAAACGATTCGATCGGCGCGATATGTCCTCAAAGATTCCTCGGGGGCTCTCGGCATCCGCCCACCTCGGGTCAGCCATACCTCTCTCCCCCAAGGCCCTCCAAGGACCGTACTACGATGGGATGGCAAAGGGCGCATCTCATCGCAGAGGAGACATCCTGGTTGACAACCTTTCCTCTTTTCCCACACTGCATGCTGCGCATGCTTCTCTCTCTCTCGCTTTCCCCCCCTTTTTTTGTGTTTCTTTTTCTGAAATGCTTTGGACGTGACCATGAATGGCAGGTCTTGACTTGACGTGCAACGGGATCCAAGAGGATGGCAACCGGCAGCCCGTTTGCCGCTGTTCCGGTCCGTGATGCCCGTCCTGCCCTGTTCCCCCATAGGTATCTTAGCGTTACCTACCTACAACCTGGAAGGTAGTGCTGTGATACCCGTTTCCTTAAATTCTCGAATTTCATGGTGCTATGAAGGACCTTACCTTAGCTACTTTTAAAGTAGGAGGGACCCGGGATAGATGCCAACATCCCTGATGTCTAGGTACAATACCTAGGTACGGTACCGTGTACTTGTACTTCCAGGTTGTACACAGTAGGTGAGGTACCTTGTAGGTAGACAGGGAGAGGTTGGCATGGATAGGTGTGTGGCCCCTCCCCCCCCCCCCCCCCCCCCCGGACGGGACCCGACGGGACTTGCTGTGTACTGTGTACTATAGGTACACAGTAGTGTATAGTAGTACCTTAGTGCTGTGGAAAAAGTGGGCCCGGCCAGTGAAATCAGCGCCCACTTCCCGCTGAGGTGGAAAGGGCCGGGGTCACCTCAGTCCCGTCAGCCCGCCCGCCCGCCAAACACACCCGAGCTCACTGGCTCCGCTCTGCTGAGATTCGTCGTCCGCCCGCACTGCGCTGCACTGAGGTGGGCTTTCCGTTACCCGCACACACCCAACCCGCCCTTTTGCCCTCCTGGCCCCGTCTCCAGCCAACCACCGTCCAATCTTCAATACGTTCCACCCCCATTCCTCTCCCTCTCCCCCCCCTCCCCAGACCGAAGGAAACGTCCCTCCTTTTCCCGAAACCTCACCTCTTCAAGCACCACAACCTGGAACGTAAAGACTTCGGCCACCCAAGCTTGGGAGCTTCAGGTCCATTTTTATCCCTCCAACAAGACGGCTGCGTGGCAGAAAGCTACCCTGCCCACCGTCCAACTCCCTCCCACCGTGCAACCCCACCGCAACAACCGCTCACCTCAGCTCCGAGGCACGTTGGGCCGCCCCCCCCCCGTCATCATCCCCTTCTCGACAGCAAACAACCACGGATCCGACCGCAGCAAGACGACGCCCGAGCCGCATTCCCCGTCCCCAGCGCCCAGCGACAAAATAACCCGACCTGCCTTTGCACGACCCGGCCCGCCGACCGACGATCCCATCCAAAAAGGTGGCGCCGCCCCAAGAAGCCATCCCGCGGCGATAAGCACCCGTTCCTGAAGAGCCCAACAACGTCCGTCAAGTCCGGTCTCGCAGGCCCGGAACAAACAGGGCCCTTGTTCCCAGTCCCCTTCTCTTCATCCATTCCGCCTTCTACTACGACAGACATACCCCGGGATCACCTTGGACGTCTCCCGCCCGCCCAGCGACCTGGACCCTCACCGACCTTTCGTCCTAACGTGCCAGCCAGGTCCCTGCCGGGCGCCCAATTGAGTCTTAGCCTCGATACCGTCCCAGGGGTTACAGCCGCCGTTATCACCCGGTCCCCGGTTCAGTTCTGCGAGCTCTCCTCTCCCTCCCCACACACGACGTCGGTGCGAATGGAGAGCGAGCGTTGGCCCATGCTCCCCTCCATCGCCTGAACATCCGCCGGGCCCTCCCTCTTTGCCATGGACATTGTCGACAGATTGGCTCCCTTTGGCATGCCTGGAATCCTGCGCGATAACCAAATGTCAGCACCGGCCAGCTTTCCCGGCACCAACCCCTCCTCGTCGGTGACCTCGCTGTCCACCGCGTCCACCCTCGTCGCCCCCCAGAATGGCCAGGTCGTGGCCACCAGCAACATCATCAACCAAAAGGCCGACGCCTCGCGGTCGCTCTACCAAATATGCGTCACCCTGAAGCAGCGCCTGGCCAAGGTGCCCGGCTTCGACCCCTACCTGGAGCAGCTCGAGCAGCTGGCCAGCGACCCGGATGATGGCGGCCCCGTAGGCTCCCTGTGGAAGCTCTTGCGCACCGGCCACCCGCTGCTCGCCATCTTCAACGCCCTCAAGATGGACCCGCCGCTGCAGGTCCTCGAGAAGAACATCTCCGAGGAGAAGCGCTCCAAGATCGCCATCCTGCGCTTCGTCGAAGCCTGCAAGTCCAGGTTAAAGATGCCCACCACCGAGGTCTTCATCATCACCGACCTCGCCGGCAGCGACACCACCGGTTTCGTCAAGGTCAGTCACGTCGTGCCCGGCGCTCTCCCCCTCCCCCCGCTTCGCGCTTCCCGTCCTCCCCCCCCCCTGACCTGATGAGCCCGCACCCTAGGTCACTTCAGTCATCAACCACGTCCTCGACCTGGCCGAGCAGCGCGGCCTCCTTCTCCAGATCCAGCCCTACCCCGAAGCCGACATGGCGCAGACCGGGTCGCAGATGAGCTACCGAGACTACATCGTGCGTGAGCTGGTCGACACGGAGCGCAAGTACGTGCAGGACCTGGAGAACCTTCACGACCTCAAGGAGACGCTCGAGCAAAACGGCATCATCCCCGGCGACGTCGTGCACAACATCTTTCTCAACATCAACGCCATCCTCGACTGCCAGCGCAAGTTCCTCATCCGCGTCGAAACCACCAACTCGATGCCGCCTTCCCGACAGGAGTGGGGCAGCCCGTTCGTGGCGTACGAAGAAGCCTTCAACATGTGCTACCAGCCCTTCATCGCGAACCAGCGCAAGGCCGGCCAGCTTGCCCAGCAGGTCTTTGACAAGATCCAAAGCGCCGACCATCCTGTCGCCTGCGACTTCAACACCCTCGACGGATTCCTGCTCAAGCCCATGCAGCGCCTCGTCAAATATCCGCTCTTGCTCAAGGTACGCACGCCCCCCCCCTCCACCCCGGGCCTTTTTTCGCACGCCCCTCCCCAGACACAGCTGACCGTTGTACCGCGTACCGTAGGACCTATTGAAGAAGAGCGACGACGAGGCAACCATCGCGGATCTCCAGGCCGGCATCGACGCCGCCGAGCGCGTCCTGCAGAAGGCCAACGAAGCCGTCGACCGCGATTTGTTGGACGAGGCCCTGGAAGACCTGATCGCCCGCGTCGACGACTGGAAAAGCCACCGCGTCCAGCAGTTCGGCAAGCTGCTCCTCCACGGCGTCTACCCCGTTGTCACCGGAAAGGGCGATCAAGACCGAGACGTGCGCCTCTCCCCTCCCCCCTCCCCGCCCCCGTCCCCAGCCGCCGGCCTAAGGTAGCAGCTGCTAATTCTTCTTGTCAGCAGTACGAAATCTACCTGTTCCAATCCATCCTGCTGTGCTGCAAGGAAGTGGTGCCTGGAAAGGTCAAGGACAAGAAAGAAAAGTCTCGGGTGGTCGCGCCCAAGACGCGCAACAAGAACGCGAAGCTGCAGCTCAAAGGCCGCATCTTCATGACGAACGTGACGGACGTGGTGGCCATGTCGAAACCAGGTAGGCGCGCCTGCGACGCTTGCGTCAACGGAGGCATGCTGACAAGGTCCCAGGCCAATATACGGTGCAGATCTGGTGGAAGGGCGACCCCGGCGTCGAAAACTTCATGATCAAGTTCCAGAACGAGGACATGATGAAGAAGTGGGCGGCGGGCCTCGACCAGCAGCGCAAGGAGAACGCGCCGCAACCGCAAATGACCAACGACAGAGCGCCGACCTTCACCTGGCTCGAGAACCCCAGCGGCCTGGAGAATCCGTACGCCAAGGAAGCCGAGGACGAGGACGAGGACGACGAGCCGACCGGAAGCCTCGCCGGGATGACCCCGACGCCCTCGCAGTACGGCGGCCCCATGGCGATGCCTGGCACCATGGTGCGCAATGCCTCGAGCACCAGCTTGCGGCAGCGATCCGCGACCAGCGAGAGCGCCCAGTCGATGGCGTCGGCCGGCCGAGCGCCGCCGCCAAGGTTCCCAATGGCCCCTCCTACGCTGCAGACCCAAGTGCCAGGTCAGCAATCGCCCATGCCGCGGGGCGGCGACTCGTACTTCTCGCCCGTGACCGAGTCGCCGGCGTCCAGCCGAACGAGCACGACGAGCGGCATCTACCAGTTTCCGAAGGCGGGCAACCCGCAGCCGTGGAATCCGGACGAGCACAACCGGTACACGGCGCCCGCCATGCCTCGAGCTCCATCCCGGGATGGCTCCAACCCCGCCAACGCGTTCGGCGCCAACGGGCGCAACCCCCGCGGCCCGTCCATGCCCGTCATGCCGCGCGATTCGGCGCAGGCGGCTCAGCTGCAGCAGCAGCGCAGCCGGAGCTACAGCACCCCGGACATCAACGGCCAGAGCGTCCGGGGCGGCCAGTCCATCCCGGCCGTGCCCGGCATCCCGGCCCACCTCGCCCAGAACCACCCGCCGCATCCCACGCATGTTCGGCACGACTCCAACATCCCACGCAGCAACACGGGCAGCCCCGCCAACGAGCTTCCCATGCGGGCCAACACGAGCTCGCCAGGCGCGCAACGAGCCAGGCAGCCGTACAGCGGCGGCAACATGGCGCAGTTCCCGACGCAGCCTGTCTACTCGCGCCAAGGCACGCCTGCCAGCCTCGCCAACCTCCCGCCGCCCGGGCCCCGCCGCCGGGGCTGGCGCCGCTTGCGCCCGTCGACCCGTCGAGATCCATCTCGCCAGGCCTCCAGACGGCCCCGCTCTCGGGCCATGGCATGGTCCCTCCGACGCCGGGCGACATCGGCATGCCCAACCAGCTCAAGGTCAAGGTCAACTACGACCAGGGCAACTACTTCACCCTCGTGGCGCAGTACAACATTACCTACCAGAGCCTGGTCGACCGCATCGATGTCAAGCTGGCGCGCCTCATCACGAGCAGCATCGCCCGTGGCGATCTCAAGCTGCGGTACCGCGACGAGGACGGCGATTTTGTCACGATCGAAAGCGACGATGATATCCAAATCGCCATTTCGGAATGGCGCGAGACCCACGCCAACACCCCCGGGGGGCTGGGCGAGATCGAACTGTTTTGCGTCGGGGACATTAATTAGGACTCCTGCGGCCGACAATTCTCGCGCCCATGCCCAAAACGAAGCCGGACTCGACCTTGCGCCTTTGATTCCACGGCGCCTGGGCGGCATGGTTCAGCCTTCTTCTCTGCAGCATCATCGGCATCATCGACATCATCAGCATCATCAGCATCATCAGCATCGACGTCTTCCAAACATGTATACCCCTATCCTCTACGGCGGCCGGGGCGGAGGGCTGGCCAGGTCCGGCGTTTGTTGATGCGTTTCGTCGGCGTTTCCGAGGGTATTTTGGTGGCAGATTTGTCTCGTCATGTTGATACCGAGGAGCGGCAAACAGCAACAACAAAAAAGACGTCTATCGCTATCCTACCGAACTGACCTTGCCTTCCACCGCTCGTTCTGCTCGACCATGCCTACACGTCGCTCTTTCGCTCTCACGTCTCCTGCCTTGGAGGTCCCTCTCTTTTGGCTGCGGGGGGCGAACCCGCCGGGCTTGAGCCTCCAGGGCCGCCTTGTACAAGCGCTCACGACGTTCGCTCCTTTCGACCATCAAGGCTTGCTTGGATCTCTCGGCTTTGGGAACCTTTCTTTTTTCGAATTCCGGCAAAGGAGCGTGGAGGGTTCGACTGGCGTTCCCGCATCCTCTCGACCTGGGGGACATGATGATCTATGGGGATACAAGCCGGTTCATTCGTTGGGTTTCTTTTTCGTCTGCTTGGGCTTTGGTCGGTTTCTTGGGTCAGAACGGATGGAAGCATGGGTGGGATCTTTCTGGGGGTTTCTCGCCTCGGCACTCTCGTTTGTCTTTTGTTTACGTTGGCCCTGAGTTACGGGCGGTGTCTGCGCGTTTTGTGGGCAAGCAGATGACGTTCGTAGGGAGGGAGGGGGAGGAAACGTTGGGGAGCGACGAAGAGAAGCGCGAGGTGGGGTTATTCCACGACAAGAGGTTCCGTGGGGAAGAGGGGCGCCGTTGTTGTCGTCCCGGCCGATCTGTCTGTCTGTCTGCTGCTGCCTCTTTTTTTTTTTTTTTTTTTTTTTTTCCTTCTGTTTCATGTGCGGGATGGTTCGTTCGCGATGTAGATAGGAATACCCAGGGTGCATTCCTGCTCGTGTCTAGTAGTTTGCTCAAGGGTCGTTCGTCTCAGGTGATGGCAAGGGGATGATGATATCGGGAAGAGGTAGACAGCCCCATGCATTTGGCGATGGGTTAATACGAGTCGCTGATTTTGCGTCGTCTGTTGTGTCGTGTCTTGGCCGTGGGTGAAGAGCTTGGCGTGATAGGCAGAGCGAAGCCGACGGCGGGGCCAGCCTTGCAGCTTTGTCGACCCTCTGGCCCTTTTGCATGATGGGGACAGGCGGAGTGAGCACGGAGGTTTCTCATGCCTACCTACATACCTTGGGTAGGGAGCTACCTCGGTAGACGAGCCAGACAAGCCTGGAAAGGACAGCTTGGATGACAAACTATACAATACATACATACATACATGCATGGCCGCATGCCTGTCGTTTTTGCGTTTTACGCTACCCTGCGCATAGACAGTATGCGCGTCTCTCTCTCTCTCGCGTAGTCGTACATGGGTTCCCGGCAAAGCCCTCTCCGTCTCTCTCGGTACGAAAGGCTGTCCGTTGGAGCAGGCCGGGCCCGCATTCTCCACTGCTGGGGCAGCATGAGGGGGAGGAGGAGGGAGATGTGCTTGGAGAGAAGCTGGCGGATGCGCACCGTTGGATCCCCGTCGAGTCGTATCCCCCTTCCCTCCCTCGGTTCTCCGGTCGACACGTCAACCTCGATGAATCCGGCCAAGAAACCTTCCAGCACCTGGAGCAGGTCGAAGTCCGGTTTAAGCTCGGCGACGTGTCTTGGCCGCCTGGCGTCATCGATCGTAGAACCCCCCCCTCCCCCTTTTTCCCTCCGGTTGTCAACCTCTGGGCTCGTCGTGGCCCCTATCCCTCGCTTGCCTTGTCTCTTTCTCTCGACCCCGCACGCTCGATCCCCCTCTCCCCCCCCCCCCCCCCCCCCCCTCTCCGCCCTCCCACCCCAACACGCAACCACGCCGCCGTCCTCGCCGACGTCGGGGCCGCTCATTTCTTCTTGCCCTGCGAGATCAAGCGCTTCGAGAGCCGGTTGAGGTGGTAGTTGATGGTGTTGGGGGCCTTGGGCGGGGGCGCCGGAGCGTCCATGCACGCCCGTAGCGCGTTCTCGACGGTGGTGCAGCCGCGCCCGGTGTAGCCGGCGGACGCCCAGCAGGCTGCATAGGGCGGGGGGGTGTGGGTGGCAGGGACACTTGGTTAGCCCGGGCTCAGACGGCAAGGAGGGAGCAGGAGCAGGAGCAGGAGCAGGGGCGCGGCGTACCGAGGACAGAGGACATGATGTTGAGGCAGGGGTTCGGCTCGTGGCGGTTGGGGTTGCGCACGCGCAGGACCTTGAGCGGCGGAAGGCGGATCGGGTTGCGGTTCGTCATGTCGGCGCTTTTTTTTTTTTTTTTTTTTTTTTGTTTTTTTTTCTTTTTGTTTGTCTCTTCTTCTGCTTCTTCGTCGTCGTCGTCGTCGTGGTGGGCCTGGGCGGAAGGGGGATTCAGGGAGCGGTTATGGCATGGCCGGATGGGTGGCGTGCCTGTCCCTTGTTGTCGTCGCTGTCGTCGCTGTCGTCGAGGTGGGCTGGATCGCAGCGAGTCCCGTCTCCGGCCGGTCCAGGTTTGGAGCGTTTGGAGCTCCCGAGGGGCTCGATGGATCGAGAGGGTCCTTGCAAGATTTCGAGGTCACGTGGTGATAAGGAGCCGAAGGTGGGGATCTGGCATCCAAGGGCAGCGGTACTACATACACAGCAAGTACTGCGTATGTAATAGTGAGCGTCAGGTCCGGCTCAGCGTTTGCCGGCGGTGGGGTCAGGGCCGGGTCCAGTCGGGCCAGCGCCGCTGTGGGTCCGTCGCGGGTCTGTTGCGGGTCCGTTGCGGCTTGGCGAAGCGAGTTGCGGAATGCCGGGCTGCCCCAGGGCTGGAGCTCTGCGATTGGCTGCCCTGGCCAGTGTAAATAACTAGCTACCACAGTAAACAAAAGGCAGCTTGGCCAACCCATGTCAGGTCAATCCAATGCAAGCTCGTTTGCTGTTGAACAAGTTCCGTCTCCGCCTCGTGGGGTCCCCCTCGTCGCGCTTCTCGCTCGCATCCAAACACGCGTCTCCTTCTCAGTGGCGTTTTTTGCATGGTTGGGTTTGCTTTGTTTGGATATGGGCTGCCAGCGTTAACTCGTTTCTTGCTTCTCATTGTATCCTTGTATCGCCATCCTTCACCCGGTCTGAGACGTGTTCCTCGGATTGCTACCACGTCAACGTCGTCGTCTCGCCATGAGCGACACCGATTCCGACGCCACGCGCGTCGCCAGCATGCCATTCCAGAGGTAAGCCACCACCACCACCACCACCACCACCACCACCACGTCTTTGCCCCAACATTCCAGCACCAGCACCAGCACCACCGCTACCACCACCACCACCACCGCCACCGTGATTGCCGTGATTGCGGACATGTCTCACGCGTGTTGCAGCGCACCCATTCCTGCCGAATGCTTCGCCCCGCCCCGCGTCGCCTGGCCCAGAGCCTGGGACCGCGTCCCTGTCGCCCCCGTCCCCGGCCGCCGGCGCCTGTCCAAGATCTGGAAACGCGTCGGCGGCGTGCCGCCCGTGCCCAACCACGAGCCGTATTCGCGAGCCATGGCCGAGTTGGAAACGCAGGGTCTCGGCCCGCGGAAGCGAGACCGCCCGGCGCGACACTTTGCGTCGTGGGGCGACGCCATGTGGGATCCGAGAGCCGACCGGCAGCTGCAACGCGACGAGATCGAGCGGGAGCTGGAGGAGGCGAGAGGTACGGACCCTGCCGACCAACACCCGGTGCGCGGTTCCCAGCTAACGTGCGAGCCACAGCGGCGGTTTCTAGGGCCGAGCAGCAGCCACCCTCCGAACCCATCGCGACGAGCATCCAGGCCAAACCCGCGACCTTCCCCGACGACACCCTGAGGTGGATCCCCAAGAAACGAGACAGCTCGCGCTGGCCGATTCGACCCCAAGAGCACAACCCCCGCGACGTGCCTGCGCCGGCGGAGCCTGTCGACCCGGCGCGCAAGATGGACGAGACCCTGATGCGCAGGCGATCCACGCGCCGCGCGAGCAGCCGTCTCTCCCTGTCGCCCAGGAAGCTTCTCAGGCCCGCCCCACCGCCTGCAAGAGATTCCGGGGCTCTATCGTCGCCCGTCAAGCGAGCAGCGAGCTTGTCGCCCACCAAGGTCGCCGACTCCCCCTTCTCGGCCTTCCGCGTCAAGGCGACTCCCACGAGGGTGCTCTTGGAGGCGCCCGAGGGAAGCGTGCTGGCCCTGTCGCCTTCGAAGCCGTCCAGACTCCCTCCCGCCACCCCGACCGCCGCCGTTGCGTCGTCCCCCCCCGCGCACGACGCTGCAGAGCCCACCTCCTCGTCCGAAGCTCCGAGTCCTGCTCCTCTTCTGTTCGATCAGCCGGTCGACGTCGTCCACGCCGAATCGCCCCACGAGGCCCGCAGGCGCCTTTCCCTGCAGTCGGCTCGCAGGACGGAGCGGACGCCAAGCGGCGTGGCCCGCCTGCTAGCCCTGAAGAAAGGCCGCGGCAGCCCGAATCGCCGTCACAGCTTCACCTCGCTCGAGAGCATCCCGGAAACCCTCCCGCGCGACCGCAAGGGAAGGCGTAACACGATGAACATCTTCTCGGTGGAGCCAGAGGAAGGCCGCGGCGCGGAGCGTGTCGTCGAGGTGGACATGAGGAAGAGCCTGGACATCTTTGCCCAGACCGCCGAGGGCGCTGCCGATCCGACGACGTATGCCTCAGCTGGCGGCGATGCGCCAGACGTCGAGACCTCCGAGCAAGCGTCTCCGGCAAACGACATCATGTCTGATCCCTCGGCTGCCGACGGCCCGGCGGTTGGTGGCACGGCGGCCACCGAGGCGAGTCCTTCTCTCCCGGCCGAAGAGGATCCTGCGGCGGAGGCGGGAGCTACCGCCTCCGCCGGGGCCGCCCCTATCGCGTTCAACGCTTCCGACGCCAGCGAGGCCATGTTTGCATCTCATGATGGGGACGGCCTTGCCACCATCTACGAAGAGTCTTCCTTCAGGGAGCGGACCACGCCAGATGCGGTCGCTGCGGCAGAGCCCGACGCACCACCGGCCGCAACCACATCTCCGCCGCCGTCCAGCGCCGAGCCCTCGTCTGACGATTCGAGCAACGCCCCTCCTCCATCCTCGTCCAACGACACGACGTTGTCCGACCGTTCTCGGGACGCATCTCCAAGCGTGGAGCTTCCTCCCAAGACGACCCTCCCCATCGCTGGCGAACCTGCCTCTGTCGACAGAGATGCCGAGGGGCCCTGGGGGCTTGCGCCCGAAGCAGAGCCCGCCAGCCACGTCGCCCGCAACGGGTCGCCGGTGGACCTCGGCCTGCCTGCGCATCCTGTCGGCGGAGAAGGCAGCGATGCCATGGACGCCTCGACAACAACGCCGTCCCCGGTTCAGTCCCAGGAAGCGCCGAACGACAACCCCGAACCCTCCGGGGGGATGCCCACGCCCAGCGTTGACGAGGACGATGAAGTCAGCCTTCTGGAGCCGTATGCAGCCTCCTTGCCCCAGCATGTGCCCTCGGCTTCCGTGCCCGGGCCCGCGGCTGCCCCGGAAGAACCTGTTGAAGGGGCCGCCCAGGCTTCTGAATCCACGGTTCCCGCCAAGGTCAGCGGTTTCACGCCCATCAACGGCCAGCAATCCCCACCGATGGAGGACTCGCTCGCCCACCTCCGCGACGATGACGAGGAGGCTCCTCTTGGCTCCGATGACATGGACGCCGACGAAGTAGTCGAGGAAGACGTGCCCGAGGAGGACTGCGGAGATGCCGCCGCCGCCGCCGCCATAGACGAGGACGTGACGGTCGTGGCGCCCCGGCCCGAGAACGACACGCTGCAGTTGCACGCCAGGCAAGACGACTCGGAGACCGAAATGCTGCGGAACTTTGTGACGCGCGTCACGGCCGACAAGAACGCCCGTGCCGCCGCCGCCGCCGCCGCTCTGGCCAAGAAGTGCGCCCGCAGGTCCAGCCTCCTCGCGTCCATGACCTCATCGACCGGTTCGCCCATGATGCGCGACCGCCCCGAGCCCGAGCGCGCCCCGCTGCGCGCTCGAAGCCCCAACAGCCCGAGTCCGACGAGGAAGCGCAAGCTGGGCGACTATGAGGACGAGCCAACCAAGAATGCGACCGCAGACGCCCCCTCCTCCGCCGACCCGACCGAGGCGCGCGCGGACGACAGGCCACGCCTCAAGCGCCGCAAGCGTGCCGATTCGGCCGCTGATGGCACGATGGAGACGCCCTCGCCCGACGCCGCAGCGGCCTCGGGGCCCCGCCGGTCGTCCCGCTCGCGCATTGCGCTCCGCCCGACAGCACCCTCGGCCAACGCGATCGCCCTGTCCATGCTCCCCATGCGCCTGCCCAGCATGGGCGCCATGACGGAGGACGGGCCCTTCTCCCCCGCGGCGATGGCGGCCGCCGCGGCCGCCGCGGTCCGCCAGCGCGCCGAGGAGAAGGATCTCGCAGCGCTAACAAGGTCCAACACGCGCAAGAACAAGGGCGGCGCGGTCCCGCCCCAGGTCGTGCTCGCCCGCCAGGCCGAGGATCCGGCATGGAGAGCCAAGGAGCTGAAGGCAAACGGCAACGGACCTGCACCGGGCGACGCGGCCGCAGGCGAGGCTTCGGCTGCTAGCGCCGGCGATGCCGCCAAGTCCAAGAAGGCCCCCAAGTCCGTTCGCTGGGCCGAGGAGCTGGCCAGCTACCACCAGCCCGAGGCGGACGAGCCGCCGCAGCCCAGCGTGTTCCGCTCCCTGGCCAGCCAGCTGCTGGCCGACGTTACCATGGGAGGGGATGGCGCCATGGACGATGTCGGCGTGGACGAGATCGCCGAGGCTGAACCGCCCGCTCCGCCGGCCCCGGTCGTGGAGAAGACGGCAAGGGTGCAGCCGCGGAGGACGGGTCGTACGGCGGCGGCGGCGGCTGCTGCTCCTGCTGCAGCTCCTCCCCCGCCTGCTGCTGCCTCTGCCCCTGTCCGCTTGAGGCGCTCTCCAAGGTCCTCACGCCTCCCGCCGCCGACGCCCGTGAAGAAGATGCAGCAGAAAGCGGCCGGCGCGGCCGAGAAGAAGCCCGCGCCGGCCAAGAAGGCCTCCTCCGCTTCTGCCGCTGCTGCTGCTACGACGGCGACGGATGCGGCTCCCGCCGCGGCGGCAAGCAAGGCTGATACGGGGCCGGCCTCCGTGCCAAGCCTGCGCTCCCGCGCGCGAAAGCTGCCAAAGCTGGCTTCCGCCTCGGCCACCACCACGTCGGCTGCCGGGACGGCCGCGCTCAAGTCGGCTGTCGCGGCCGTGGCGGGAGCGGATGCGGCGGCTGCCTCCGCCTCGGCATCGGCCCCCGCCGCCGGGAAGGCCATGGCCACGAGGAGAACGCGGATCACGAAGCTGGGGATGGGGGTGAACGGGACGCCGGCCCCGAAGAGGAGGGGCCGGGCTGCTGCTGTTTAACGAGAGCATGGATAGACCATATTTTATGACGCAAGCCTGTGGGAGAGGTGGGAGAGCGTTTGTTCTCCGGGTTGATTGGTTACATACGGCGGAGGATGAAGCCGATGCATCAGCGAGCCTTGAGCCCAGCAGGCTACCGCACAGCACATACGCGGGAGGGGAGGGGAGGGAGGGTATTTGTTTTTGGAGGTTCAACTACTTTGCAACGGCTGTTTAGACGGATGATGACGATATGTGCCGGCGTTTGGAAAATCCATAGTTAATGAACATTGTTTCGTGATGCCCACGTCCCTTGTGTTCCTACACGCCTGGGCATCGATCCCTTTGAAATAAACCCAAGCGTACAGTCCAATGTGATTTTCCACTCTGCCTCACAGCCTACATCAAACCGGCAAACATCCCGCCATGATGAGGATGTAATTATTCTATAGGCCGCCGAAGGGATCAACGTTGGGGACGTTGCGTTTATTTTCGTTGACATGACTTCTTGGATGCCAGACCTCGCAAGACGGAGACAATGAAGTCATTATAGCGACTCATGGCCAGAGACACTCTTCATATAATTAAATGGGCTTCATACTCTTTCCAGAACGCCGTCGCCATAAACGGGCCACGCCTTTGCGGCTTTCGTCATCATGAACGGACTCCTGGCCACCATGAATTACACCCGGATGCCAACACAACGATCAACAGTACCAAAAGTACCCCCCTCCCCCCCAGGAAAACAAAAAGACATATTCTATGACGATGCTATCATAGCGCCAAAGCACAACCCCTCAGCTCCGTGATTACCTCACTTCTGCGCAATCAGGGAGCTTCAGGCCGTCATCGGAACTCACCATTCTCACCCGCCGTAATCAGTCCAACGTGGTTGATCATCATCACCGGCCCCTTATTTGTCGACGTCTAGTGTTATTTACAGCATACTCCCAAAGTCTTCACCTACAAACAGCCAAACCCGGCCTTTCCATCTTTCATCCCTGCCTTCTCTCTCCTTCTTACAACCCTATAGCAAACAGGAACCAAGAAGCCCACCATGGACCGTCCTTGTGCTTCCCCAAGCTCTTTAGCATCTCGCTCTGGCTCGTTCGTCTCTGCTGCTTCGTCGGCGTCTGGACTTCGGCGGGATCCAACGTGCTTCTCGCTTCCCGGCATCGGTTCGGCTGCCGTTTCCTCCCTCGCCGCCCGCACAGAAAGCAGCCACCGCCTTCATGACTTTGATCCTCGGCCCGTGCGCCAGCGTCGGTCCTTCACGTCCTGGGCCTCCTCCCCGACGCCTCCGTCTTCCTCGCCGCCCCCTTCTCCTTCGGCCTCTTCCCCCATGGTCGGCCCCCGCGTGGCCACGGCTCCCGCCCTGGCCGCTCCGCCCAGACCCTCCTCCCTCTCCGTCGCCACCCGCCGCCCGCCCCCTTTGCCTGCCGCTCCCGAGGCGGCCCGGCCGCCGCCCGCGCATCCGGTCCGCGCCCACAAGAGGTGGCCCCGCATGGTCGAGCTCTTCATGACCATGGCTTGCTCCCAGGACGCCCAGGCCCGCCTGTACCTCCATCTCTTCCGGGGGACGTGGCGGGTGGTGGCTGCGTCCCCGGGCATCATCGGCTGGGGGCTTGGGACCTGGGGCGAGTACGAGCCCAAGGGGCTCGCTCTCATCGTGCGGTGGGTGGCTTTGTCCCGTCGGCATGCTCCGCGTCGTATCCCCTTCTCTCGGCCCGTAAATGAACTAATAATAACCTTTCTCGCTGCCGCTCGCAGGTTCGAGGACGTAGCGGCCTTGGACGACAGCCGCGAGATGATCAGGAACCTGCTGGCCGAAGGCTCGGAGCAGGGGCTGTTGCTCGAGTGTCCGGCGGTGTCCCTTGCCCGCGGACGTGGCTTGTTTACCCTGTGGGATTACGAGCTGGGCTGGGAAGGCTAGGCTTTGCGATTCGGAGGCATGGCGCGCTGCTGGCCGCTGCTTGGTTATTACCCTATGGCTTCTGAAGAAGTGTTATGCACGGTCCAGAATGGTAAGACGAGAGAGAGACTGGGAGCGCCGTTCCTATGGGACAGAACAGCTCGAATCTACAATTCCAAGGTTCAAGCCACCTCTGCTAACGACGTTTGCGCGCGGTGTTTGTCGAGGATACCCTGCAGGCTGCTGCTGTATTTCAGCGCCAGCGAGTATTCCTCTGCCTTTCGACCCCTGCTCTCCTTTGTCACAGATCTCGTTGGACCTGGGGACGCCGAGGTTGCGAACGGTTCGAACAACCTCCCGAGAAGCCTTCTCGCAGGTCTTGATAGGAATGAGTACTGACAGAGCACCCTCAATCGTGGGCCCAGCCGTTTTCCTGCTGCGAGTATACCCATCCTGTCTATCCACCCCGGCGTTGTCGTCATCGCTGCCATCTCCATCTCCACCACCCCTTTGCTTCTCTCTGGAGATGCTGAAGCTGAAGTATTTATTATCGTGGCCTTGTTGCACTTGTAGGATGCTGTCCATCCCCCAGAGAGCTAATCACGGTTTCAAGCAAGCAGGCTCTGTAGGCCAAATGGTCTGGAACGGCTGGAAATGAGTCGAAAGGAGCTTCACTGACCCAAGTTTTGTTTGTCAATGAATACTTCCGGGTCAAATAGAGCCTGTCAGGCATTCTTTGCGACAGCCAAGAGAGTCAACATCCAAGGTCATACAAAGACGGCAAAACGTGGCTCTGACGTTCTGGTCACGCTGCCCGTCAGTCACACACACTCGCTGCCTGTCTGAACCAAGGAACGGATATTTCAAGGGTGCGCTGTCAGGTCTGACGCGATTCAAACGTCCTTGGCCGAAAGATCATGCTAACCTATGCACAGCTTCACCATGTACACCCCATCCCCCAATCGTCACCTCCCATTACTTAGAAGTAGCTGTCCTTCCACGCCTCCGCCACAGCCTTGGCCACAAGCCTGTTGATCTCAACGCCCGGGTGGTAGTTGTTGAACCACAGGCACGACTTGCCGTCCTCGTTCTCGCAAGTGGCGTCGGGGGAGCCGTACTTGGTCGGGTTGTCGAGGGCCTCGTTGAAGGGGACACCAGTGTCAACAATCTTGGCCGAGATGTCGCTGTGGGCCGACTTGAAGGCCGCCAGCCGCGAGTTCAGGGCCGTGTTGTACTTGGCGATGGCGGCCGCCTCGAGGGCCCGAACAGAATCGGGCTCGAGCATCATGACCGGCGTGCGGTGGATAGCTGGGCGAAAAGGAAAAGAAAACATGTCAGCGAGACGGTTATGTTATGAAAACAGGCAACAATATAGCGGATGGCAAAGGGAAGGGGGAGCATACGCGGCACGGTGAGGAGCACAAAGTTCCTCGCGCCAGCGTCGTACAGGACTTGCAGCTGGCTGAAGTAGCTGTCCATGATCCGCTCCAGGATCTGGTCGTAATCCTCCTTCCACCACGAGTTGCCGACGTCGTTGACACCCATCCACACGCCAAACAGCGCATTGTCGCCCCACGGGGCGTAGGCCGGCTTGCTGGCGATGCTGCCGCTGAACTGGGCAACTTGGTCAATGAAGCTCAGCACCTCGGGACGGTAGGGCTCCACGATGGAGGAATCGGTGGTGGCGCCGCCGTAGGCAAAGTTGTAGGCCAGCAGCGTGGACGTGTTGTACTGCGACGCCAGGAACCCGACCCAGTTGAGCCCGCCGCTCGCCGTCCATCCCGGGAACGCCGGGTTGCCCAGCGGGTTGCTCAGCGATGGCTTGGTGCCCGACACGTCGAACCCCGTCTGCGAGTACGAGTCGCCAAACGTGATGAGGAACTTGAGGGCGCAAGGGTCGCCCGTGTTGCTTGGGGTGGCCGCGCTGCTGGTGCTGGTCCTGGTGGCGGTGGGGACCGTCGACGTTACCAACGTGGTGGAGGTTGAGATCACCGCGGACGTGGACGTGGTCGTGGTCGGGAACGTGGTCGAATCCTTTGGAGTCGAGGCAGAGGTCGTCGTCCTGGTGCTGGTGGAGGAGCTGGTCGAGGTCCCAGGGACGCACTGGTCTGTGGTGGTTGGTGTCAGCTCCTGGACGCCATCTGATCTGCGCCGTCGCCCAAGCTAGGCCGAGGTCTCCTTACGATACCAGTCGTTGTACACCGTGCACACAGCGCCCGCGACGCAGCTCGTCGGCCCGTTGTAGCCGATGCCACCGCACTGCGACCAGAGGCCGGCCTGTGCCTGCACCCGGGCGGCGGCCAGGAGGGCCAGCGATGTCGAGGTCAAAAACCGTCCCATTGTCGCTGCAACTAGGTCGGGATGGAGCACCTGAGGTTGTCGTCGAGAGGGCTACCCACGGACGGCGAGACGGCGAGCCCGTTCGGCACGCCCGGGCGCGCGTTGTTGGCTTATAACGACAAGGTCAACCATCAACGATCCCGCCAACCAGGTTGGTGTTGCATTTGATACAGGGGTCAGCCCATCACGATTGGCGGAGCATCTCTCTGCGAAGGGCGACGTTCCGCCGAGGACCAAATCCAGAGGGCGGAAGGAGACATTGCGGGATGCCACCCGAAGAGCCGGCATGGCGCAAAACAAGTCTAAAATAAAACCAAGCGCCCAATCGCCACATGCCTTGCGAGGGCGTAGCGACACGGCTAGGTTGCCTTTGTCGGTGGTGCTCCGGCTTGTCGCGCACCCTCCCCTCCGAGGGCGGTGATGAGGATGGTAGCCAAGAAGGCAGAGGAGCTGGATACCTCGGTGGTGGGAATCTGATCTGGGGCCCCGTGGGGAGTGGTGTGAGGGGATTCCGGGTCTTTGTCGTGTTTTCCTCTGACCACCACCGTTGCGGTTCCGCCGAGATGGCACGCGCCGGAGCCACAGCCCGGACAGCATTTGTAACCCGATCTGGTAATTGACTATGAAGCGCTGGAAAGGACCGACTGCAAAAGCTGAGAAACTTGGCTCTATTACACATTCGAGAGGTTTGCCGTGTTCTTTGCCTCCCCACCTAAGCCGACTAGTAGTAGTATTGCTCCCCATACCCCTCGTCATACCTCTCATCATAATCATAGTCACGCTCATAGTCATGCTCATAGTCATCGTAGGCCTGTCTCCCACCCCGCCATGGTTCCCGTCGATCTTCTCTTCCCCGTGAAGAATGACCAACCCATGCCTCTTCCAAGCCTGTCTCTGAAATCTCGTCTGGCGCGCCCTCGTGCGGCTCCAGCAGGATCCGCCTTTCCGGATCTTCTCTAAACAAGGGCATCTCCGTGATATCCCTGCTGCTCTCTCCAGGACAGGTCAGCAGGCATGCTCTCGTCGTTGACAATTTGCCGGAACATGTCCATGACTACACCAAGGTCCCGCAACATGGGCCCCAATGCGTCAAAGCTCGACACCGAGTCGACGATGAGATACACTGGTGTGTATGGCGCAAACGTGTGCAGCAGCTTACGACATGCAAGACACAGCGCAGGCAACGCGAGGTGTTCCAGATCTTGCAGGAACCTCTCGGCGTCAATGTCCTCAAGATCCAGGCCGTAGGGGGCCCAGCTGCCTCCTGTGCTGCTCTCGCCAGGGTCTTCGAGCTGCGACAGCAGCTGAACGATAAGAGACCTGACCAGCTCGCCAGGGCCGTTCCATTCATCCGTCCTAGTCCCACGTGGGCTGGCATGCAAGCCGCAGAAGAAGTGCGCCACGAAAATGTGCGGGTTCCGGTTGGTGCGCCGTGCTGTCGTCAGGGCCGTAGCCAGGACGGCGCTAAACGCCGAGACTGCAGAGAGCGCGGAGATGACCGCAATATCTTGGTCTGGGAGATTGGCGTCGACCAGGAGCAGGTCTGGCTGTGGTCCGGCCAACCAGTCGTGGAAACGCAGATGGGAGAGGATCAGGTTCACTTGGCTCTGGGATTCAGGAGAGAGCGATTCTCGCTCGGCCAAGGCGTCTTTCAGGTCACAGATGCCGTCCTGAAGGTAGTCAGTCAGCCATGCTGGGGAGCTCGTGCGGGCGGCTTTGGTTGCGAAAACGGGGTCCAGAACAAACGAGGTCCAAGAGCTCCGAAAAGGTGAGTACAGCAGGCTGGCTTGGGCTGGAAGACATGTCCCATCGCTCCAGAGATGGAGCTTCGAGTGCTGATGGCGCCGTGCAGAGCAAACGTTAGCAATGTAGGATTTGATCAAGAAATGAGCTCAGAGGGTTCAAGCTGACGGCGTGACCTCACCATGTTGCCTGTTCAGAGCCGGTTCGATCCTTGACTGGAACAGATATATCAATTCCTCCTGGGTTTTCTCGAGTCTGTCCATCTTGAACAGATTGCTGCGAACCGTTCCGAGGAGTTCATCTGTGATGGCCCGGACCTGTGAGAGTGTATACGGCGGAAAGGAGTGGTTGGAAGCTGTTGTTCAAAGGAAGAAAACAACTATCTGATATGCCTCTCCTGGAGGCTCCTTATATATACGATGGATGCCTAGAATAGCAGTCTAAGCAGGCAGAATGCCTGCTGGGGTTCAGGACCAGGGTATAAGTCCCCATAGATCCTGTTACATCATCTTTGAAGACTTGGTCTGCCTGACGGTGTTGTTCTCGATTCAAGACTTCCCCATCCACCACTTCCACAAGATGCTTCACGTCGTTGGAGACCACAATTGTGTTGACGGCGCTAAACGAGGTAAGCTCTCGTGTTTGCTGGATAGCTCCATCCCGGGCCGCAGACACAGCCAGACGGTAGTTTGTCATTTGTGTCTCGAGGCTCTCCAGGATGGCGTCCACGGAGGGACGAGGCTCTTTTGGTTCGTCCGTTTGGCTCTTGCTTTTCCCCTTCGGTCTCAGCCTGTCCCCTGAATGATTCAGGTTCTTGGCGTTAGTTTTGGTGCATTCACCTGCTTCATATGTCGTGATGATTATTAAAACGCACAAAGAGACCTATCTCTAGCAGATAGCACTTTGACCATATCTTCGACAGCCTTGATGACGACTTGATGTGTCTCCTCGGCCGACTTTTGGACTCCAGCATCATTGCGAAACTGGGCACAGTCCGGGCCGATTTCGACGAGGACTCGATCAAGCGTCGAGAATGTCTTAAAGACCTTTTCTTGTTCCTTCACTGAATGCTCGGCGAGCTGAAGGGTTGGTGATAATATCTGTTAGTTTTCCATCACCCTACAGGATATCACTCGAACGAGAACGGGAATGCGAAAAAAGGGGATATGGTTGAACGGCAGTGGGGCATATGATGTTATCTCTTACCTTCAGTACCACCGCAATGCCCGTCTTGAGCAAACCCAGGCCATAGTCGCCTGGAATCAATTCGAGCCATGGATTAACCCTGTCGCTCACTCGGCCCATGTTATACCACAATGTTTGCCAGCGACTCTCGCTGTCTTCGCTGTAGTTCTTTTCCAGCCTCCGAACCCTGTCATACAGCCCGTTGTCATTTTGAAAATCGGTCACCGGGATCTGGAGCCTTTCGCTGATGAACGTCTTGAGCAGAGCTTCGAGCTGCCTGTGGCAGAATAAATCAGCCGGTTGTCCACCTTGCAACCAAAGCTGAACCTGAAGCGCCCACTTACAAGTGTCGTTGGTATTCTGAAGGAGGCTGGACCTGTTGGATAGTGACTTCTGAGGCGGCTTTCACGAGTCCATGTTCAACGTATGATGCCTCAACCTCCACATGACCGTCGACGAGAGTGACGTCTGTGCGGGGTCGCAACATGCTGGCTGTTCTGGGGTTGCGCAACAGCGACATTTTTGCTCCCTGTCGACCGAAAGGCATCGGCGGCAGAGTGGTTCAAAATTCCAAGACCGTTGGGCTGCTTTGATGATCAGAGGTAGAGGAGGAGACAAACTCGGATGCATGCTCGCAATTCTCGCGCACGCTTGAAAGGAAGGGAGGAGAGCATCGGCCTTCGCCTGGCAGTTGGGTCGTGTCAAGATGGTGTGCCTACAAAGCTCCAAAGCTCGGCCACAACTCATATCGCCAGCCACCTTCGGGTGCGCCTTGGATGCATGCAGGCAGCTCATCGGCCTTCCTTCCAACTCAGTCGCACCCAAGACAAGACCTCGGAAGTTCAAACATGCTCGAAGATGACCAGGAGGAACCTTTTCCTCCCCCGCTCACCATGCCCTTCTCGCAAAATGACCCAGAAGACTTGCACTGGTTCACGGTCAGAGCGGAGGTAGAATGGCTGGATTTTCAACACTTCAGGAATTACCCTGTGACGAAAGAAGGAGTGGCCATCATACAAGTCCTCCGTGGCCATCCAGGACTCGCCGAGGAGATTGCCCGTGAGCACCCCCGAAGCCGGCAGCTCCGTCGTGTTCAGGTTCAACGTTTCCCCAGTCCGGACCCGATGGACCGCCAGACCTGGCCTCACCGCGTACGAATTCAGTCGGCTTCTCTCAATCTCATTTTGCACCGCCTTGTTGACCTCCAGGAGGACTTTCATATACACTACCCGCAAGATTTTCTTTCACCTTTTCAGACCTTCTTCTACGGCTTGCCAACACTAAAGGCCTGTCTGAGACTCCTCCGGCAACGATGGTCCGAGCCCCAGGCACCATCGAGTGGCTCTTCCCAGACCACGGCGACCTCGGGCACGGTGGAGGCGATGGCTACGCCTCAGGGGTCTGACGTTGAGGGCAATGCCAGGCCCGTCGAGTACAACTTTGAACCCAATCTAGTCGACCTGGTGCCTGATTTAAACCCCGAACAGATCCTCTCAGGCGGGGCTCTCGACTCCCCCGACACCATACCGCACCTCGAAACGTTGATCGACTTTATAGAGAGGCAGATTGTGCCTCGGTGGAAGCACGCAGCAGGCACTGACCAACGCATCTTCCGCTTTGACGAGCTGTGGATGGCATTCCAGCATCCTGGAGAGTTTTTGGTATCCAGGCCTTCGGGGCAACGAAAGCTTCAATTATCCAAGCAGCCTTTCTCGAGGCTCTATCACATGAAAACCCTTGTGAAGTCCACGTTAGGGGGGGTGTCCATGGAGCATCCCTTAGGCATGCCAGGCCACCCCGAACCCTGGGGCGATCAGTGCAGTCGCCTGCAAATTTCTGCGTATCACCTGAAACACGATGGCGAGTCTTATGTGCCTGTCTTCGAGGCCTTCGAGATCGGACAATATCGGGGTGAAAGGGACATCACGGAGTTCGTCATGTATCCCCTCCGCTTCGCCCCGGACGCAGATCTGTTGAAGAAGGAGGCACGTCGACGGGGGGGAGGCATTCCAGTGGGCTGTATCAACTCAACACCTCGTCTACGATGGCTGGACGGTCGCCATGAACACCCCAAAGACACCACACCAAGAGGGCCAGGTATCTGTTCCCGCGCAGTATGTTGACAGCAATGTCATCATTGACTTTGCGGAAGGGTTCAAGGCCAACCCCTGGGACTCTCTTGGGCCCAATACGTGGAATCTTTTCCCCATCTCCGCAATGCCGGGCGACACCCGCCAGACCGTTGAAACTACCCTCAAAGAGGCGAGTCTTAGCTATTTCCAAGTCGATGAGGCAGCGGGGGACAGTCCGCAGGAGGCGAGCAGAACAATGGCAGAGATAGTACACGTAAATGCAGAGTGCGTGCCTATTATTCCTCTTGTGCACTTCTCCGCTATAAATCATGACATGAAAACATGCTAATGAACCTTTGACTTTAGCACCTGGTCAGCGGAATTTTACAAGCTGTGCCTGCGCATCCTTCATCACAAGAAACAAATTCCACCCCTTTCGCTCGAGGGACGCTGGCATTCGGCTGAAGGGGATGATGTTTGTCTCCTCCCCGATGCAGTGCTTGGCTATGCCCTTCGACAGCGGCGGTTCTTTCTACTAAACGTCGACCATCTCCGACACCTCCCAACACCGGATCACGTCTTCCGCGACCTCCGCATTGACTCCGGACACAAAGCCTTGGTAGACTCGCTGGTCAAATCTTACCTTGCCAAGCTGGAAGCCCAGACGTTGTTGCCCACGGCCTCCCTTGGCCAGGACATTATCCGTGGCAAAGGATCCGCCCTTGTCTTCTTGTAAGCCTTGGTCATGGACGGACTCGAGGGTCGGGGGCAAGTATCGCGATATGATCTGACGAGAACACGCAGGTTACACGGCGTGCCAGGTGTAGGAAAGACCGCTACGGCCGAGGCCGTTGCGTTGGCCAACAGGCGACCGCTATTTGCCATCACCTGTGGTGACCTGGGGTTCACTCCCAGAGAGGTGGAGCAGGGACTTGACGAGATCTTTCGTCTCGCACAGCTCTGGAACTGCATTCTGCTCCTTGACGAGGCGGATATTTTCCTCACCCGCCGAGACCTAAGAGATCTAGAGCGCAACGCCTTGGTAACAGGTACCTGCATCCCCTTACCTTCTGCCGGCCTTTGGCGGCACGCTGACCTCGTGCTCCGCTTGTGCCCACTAGTCTTTTTGCGTGTTCTCGAGTATTACAGCGGTATCCTCTTCCTTACCACGAATCGGGTCGGCACACTGGATGAGGCATTCAAGTCGCGGATTCACGTGTCGTTGTATTACCCCCCGCTCGACAAGATCCAGACGTCCGAGATCGTCCGGGTGAATATCCGGAAGCTGCGAGATATCATTAACCAAAAGCACAAGCTACGGATGGAACAGAAGAAGCCCCATGAGCCCGATCCGCCCAAACTGATCGTCGACCAGCGCAGCATCCTTCGCTTCGCCGAGAAGCACTACGATGTGCACGCGAACACACCCGAGATGCGTTGGAACGGCCGCCAGATCCGCAACGCCTTCCAAATCGCTTACTCCCTGGCCGAGCTTGAGATGCTGAGCCTGCATGAGAAGAATCGAGGGGACGGGACCGGGCGGCTGGACGCTCGACACTTCCAGCGCATTGCACGGACCAGCCAGAAGTTTGAGGAATACTTCTCCGTGGCGACCGAGGGCACGGATGCCGACCGTGCCCGCAAGCAGCGCATCCGGCGGGACGACTACGAGGACCGTACGGAGCCGCCGTCGTATCCCGGGTACGGGCCTCCAGGACATCGCCCAGGGGCGCAATATGGACCAGGGCCCTCGGGACACGCCTACGATTACGGGCTCCGTCCTTTCTCCCCGCCCGACCCTTATGAGGTGTCCAGACCCGTCTACGGACGCCCTGGAACATCGCACCCGTCCTGGCCGGACCGCGACCAGGGCCGGAGCAGGGAGCAAGCACCTCTGGCGGCAAGACCTGCACAGCGTTCCCTGCCCCACCGGCAGCTCCCGGGAGGAGACGACAATGCTCGCGGCGGCCGAGCTCCTCAACCGCAGCCCCTGTCGCCGAACCCTCCTGGTTCAGCAACCTCGCCGGGGTCTCCGGGCCGCGCAGCTTTGCAGCCGCCGCCACGGACCCGCGCCGCTTCCGCCAGGAACAGGACCGCCCCCCGGCCCCGGTCCCAAACGCCGTCTCAACACACCCAGGGGAGACGCCCCGCGACGCCGCCCAGCCAGCCGCGGCAGCAACGACAACAACCGCCTCTCCCGCGACACCAACAAGCCCCGTCTCTGACCATCACCGCCTGCGCCTCCCACCGCCCCAGCGGCCGAGACAACCCGCAGGCAGCCTTCTCGGGACGCGGTGCCGGATCGCGGGAGAGATGGCCCGGAGACGCGGGAGAAGAGGCGGAGGAGCTGGACGAGGGCTCGTGCCTCGATGACGAGCTGTACGACGACAGGCTTTCGGACGGGTTTGACGAGGACGAGTACGACGGAGAAGAGTACGACGACGGAGGGTTCTACGGCGAAGGGTCGGCGTACGGTGACCCGGACGAGTTCCTGGACGACCGTCTGGATGGTGCGCACAACAACGCGCCGGCAGGCGATGGGTCTGATGAAGGCGGGCTCGTCGGGGACGGGGAGAAGGTTCATGGTTATGGGCATGGGCCACGAGGTGGTGGAGGGCAGGCTGGATGCTAGGCAGGGCGCTGTGGAGACGGGGGGAGCGGAGGTTCGGCGGTGACAAGCTGGGACCTCTCGGAGCCCAGCGGCGGTGGTTAGCGGACCCCGCTCATCGGCGGATGGGGGTGGGAATGTGGAGGCTCTTTTTGTTCGAGAGCCCTTCTGGTGGCGTTCCTGTGATCCATTTCCCGCTTCCAGTTCCTTTTCCTAGTAGGCGTCGCAAGGTGGTGATGAAAAGGGGAAAGCCTCGGTCGACGCGGCCTCAAGGTTTCGATTTCTCCGCTCGGCAGTGGCCGGTCTTGGCCCGGTCCCGAGCAGTTGTTCTTGTCGTCGGCGTTCCAGGTCATTGACGGCACGTATCTCCCAGGATGTTATGTATAAGTAGTTGCACAGTAGTGTGTGGTGTAGCTGTGATGACACTTGCATCACCGCTCTTTTCTGCTCGTGCATGTGCATACTGCGTACAGGTAGCGTGCTGTGGCGGCACCGTTTGCCTCGTTTTATTTTTGTCTCCTCATGCGTCATCGGCCTTGACGTTAAGTACCTAGCTACTGTGTACTGCGTAGGTACCGATCTTCTTTTCTCTCTCGTCCTTTCGGTATCTCCAGATTCTCCCTTTGGCTCTTCGTGGGTCCAGGAAACTTTCCTCATTGGGGCATCTGCAAGTCCGTGCGGCTGGGATGCCGGCTCGGCGGCAAACCCGACAAGCTGAATCAGCTGAACCAACCGGGACAGACAGGGCCGTGTGTTTTGTCCCTCGTTTCTTTCCGCCCCTGACGGACTCGCGGTGGGTGCAGGGGAGAGCCCATGCTCCACCACGTGCCATCACGAGCCTGTGTGCCTGTCTCTTGCAGGTCCTTCCTGGCAATGAAACGCCGTCGGTCGCCATCGACCAGCTCGAGTCGAAAGGCGCACGTTCCTCGCCGCCATGGGATGCAAGACGGGCGCCGAGCCTGCTAGCTCCCTCGCCTGCTGCAACGTTCTCCGCCGCTCCCTGCTCTTCTCGGCGTAGTAGGCCAGAACCCGGGAGCACGCACTGACCCACACCCCGCCGCTTGGTGTTGGGACCGGGCCCGACCACCAGGATCACTTACTGCGTAGTTACTCGTTACTGCGTACTAGTGAACGTCAACGCGGGGCATGGGGGATAGGGGAAGGTCGAGCACCTGATACGCATAGCGTACATACCATGTACTGCGTACGTACACAGTAATGTGCCAGGCAAGGGCGCCGCCTATGTACGGTCAAAATCGCGCACAGAATAAGAAAAGCAAATTGCAAGCAAGGGAGAAGATTGCCAAATGGTAGCGGGAGGGTGTGCTGTGTACATAGAGAGAGAGCCCCCATCGGGCGTCCAGCTGTGACCGATGCAGCCACTATCCCAGAATGCTCCGGCATTATCAGATGTCGGATCTTGTTTTCTGACAGGGACCCCGCAGCCTCCAGCCTCGCCCGGTTCCGATCGGGAGCAGGGCGGATCGCGGTCAACGCTTCTGTCATGCAAGGGAACCGGTCAGGGGTCGACTCTCGTTCTCGGTTCTCGGACCTGCTGCGTGCTGGTTTTCGTTGACGCCGGCGTGACGCGCTAACACGGCTGCATCCGCAGAGCTGGTGACTAGTAACTAACGAATGCGGCGGCAGATGGAGGCGTTGATGAACCCGCGGGCCTCCCGATCTCCCCGGGGTGGATCTTGCTGGCTATGTATAACGAACGTTATGCTCTCCGTCCCTGGCGGTTCCTGACTTCATCGCTCTTGTGGCCGTCTCCCACCGCTCGCTCCCGCTCGCTCCCTGCTTCAGCCTACCGCTGCCGGCTGAGCTTGGCCATGCCCGTGTAAAACCCCCGTGGCGTCTTCTCTCAACGTCGGCTTGCCCCTCTCCAGCCGCGAAAGCACCATGAAGTTCGAAATCCCCTCGTGGTTGAGCTGGTACAAGAAGCCCGAGTATCGGGACATTCGCGAGTATGCCAGCCATGTCAGCTCCGGCCGACGGCCCCTGAGCCCGGACCGCAACAGCGGGGGCATCCCGCACCGCCTTCAGCTCGAACGCATCTTGGCCAACAAGACGTGTAAGCGAGACAGAAGAAGCCATGATGGCGAGGGGTAGGCTCGACTGACATGTCGCGACAGGCAGCCCAATGTCGTTGTACGATTTCTACATGTACCTCAAGTACATCGAGTACTCGGCCGAGAACTTGGAGTTTTATGTCTGGTAGGTTGCTGTCGGCTCCACGGCCTTCGGTCTCCTTCTTGCGTGTTGACAGCGGGCCCAGGTTCAAGAACTACGAAGCTGCCTGGAACGAAAAGGCTGCCAAGGAGCGAAAAGGGAACGGCGAGCCGCTCACTGCCTCCCAGTCCGCCTCTTCCACGGCCCCCATCAAGAACAGCGAGGGCGTCGTCATCGACGAGAAGTCGATCGACGTCGTTGATCCCGAGGCCGGTCAGTCTAGGGTCTCACGTACCCTGCCTTGCCGGACGTCAGAATGCCTAACCTCCCGTCCAGCCCACGAAACCCTCAACCGCATCTCCCAGCTTCTCTCCACTACGGCCCTCTGCGTCGCCAGCTCCGGCGGAGCCTGCTCCATCTCCAAGCCCCCTTCCCCCAACCTCGTGCCCCCGAAACCCGAAAGCACCCGAACCAGCGCCGAGACCTTTTCCTCCATCGCGGCTCCGAACAGCGAGCTCTCGACCGTCATCAGCCTCTTCCTCGTTCCCAACTCGCCCAAGGAGCTCAACATCCCGCAGTCCCTCCGCGAGCAGGCGCTGGCCGACCTGCGCCGCGAACCGCGCGGCGACCCGGCCGCGCTGAAGCCCGTCGCCGATCACGTCTACGGCCTGCTGCGCAACTGCTCGCACCGCAACTTTGTCAGGCTTGGGGTCGGCAACGGGACGTTCGAGACGGTGTGCGTGGCCACGGCCCTGGGGTGGGCGCTCCTCGTCGCCGGGTTCGTGCTCACCTTCTGCCGGTCGTTCGTGCCCTTTCGCGGGGCGCACACGCGTTGGGAGGCATGGGACGCGTGGCCGATGTGGTGGTTGGGCATGACCCTGGTCCTGTCGGGCATGCGGGGAAGCTGCTTCTTCCTGCTGCTGTTTTCGAGGCGGCAGAGGTTGCCCTGGGAGAGGCTTGAGGAGGAGCAAGAGGAAGACGGCGGGGAGGACGGGGAGCTGAGGCTCCAGGGCGGGCTGCGAGAGAACACAAAGAGGAAACGCGGTCGGGGTGGGATTCGGGGGACGATCCGGCGGCTGATGATCTTTGACCGCCGGGTTCGCGTGCAGGAGCGGCACCTGAGGATCCTGCAAAGGAAAATCGTCTGCCAGAGCCTGGCTGGCGGGGCCATCTTCGCCACGGCGTGCGTGGCCCTGTTTATCTGGCTGCCGGTGTGGAGGGAGACGATTTAGGGGAGAGTGTAGGATGGCGGTGATGCTTATGTATGTTTATGGGATCCATGGCTTCAGGCGGGCAGTGAAGGATTGTGTTGGATGAGATGATACCCTTCGGACGTGTCGGAGTCGACGGGGATGAAGTTCACTCACGGCGTACTCGGTTATGGCTGATATGTAACTTGGCTGTTCTCAAAATAACCCGTATTCACTCGTCAACCTGTTCATCGTTTCTGATGCCTTTCCCTCTGTATCACGGTTGGATGGGGCTCGGATTCCGTCTCAACCACCGATCCCATGTGCATGCTTGGCGGCGATATTATCGTTTCGTTTCCTTACAGTCTTCCTCAGCACCCATAGGCTCGATCTTGTTGTTTCGGAGATCTTGTCCGACCCCGTGTTTCCTCACCAAGCATACCCTTGGACGGCACAAGGGGGCCTTAGTACACCGCAGCTTCGGACAGTGGTGAGGGCCTCAGCACAGATTGTGCAGATCCTTCTCCTACCCACTGGCTGCACCTCGGCTTCATTTCGTTCAGATCTGGGGACAGGATCATTCCAAGCTCTATGGAACCGGCCTAACCCTGAGGTGCAGCTGAGCATGCGTCGCACCACCTCAACAGTCTTAACATACATGCCGGCTACGCAGTTGACATCAAGGCTATCTGAACGCCCTAACCCCCAGAGGGCAGCGTCCTATTCCCCGCCGCTCGCCTACATAACTCGCGCATTTCTTCGCTGCGAGCCGTCAGCGCTTGACCTTCTTCATGTGGTCTTGGTGATGGGGGGCGAAAACTGCCTGGACTTGCCGGGGTCCTGGTCCGTCGTAGGATCCGAGGCGCAGTAGAGGTTCCTGTGCTGTGCCGTGCACTAATGATCAAATACCAAAGCAGACAGCCACCTCCTGCGAGGCCGTTCGCGCGTGGTGAAATATTTCCTCACATAATCCCACAATGCTCTTGATGTGTGGACGCAGGTCACAAGCGCCCACCACCGCGTCATGATACTAGAGGCATCCTCGTCATCGTCGCCATCATCACCACCATCAAGGACAGCCAGCATCGGGCGCGTCTTGTTGTTACTGACCGGTGCAGCCGCGTTTGCCGCAACCGCAGATGCACAAGCAAAATGCTACAATACTTGGGGAGAGGAAGACGAGAAGCTACAACCGTGCTTTGCCCCTGGAGGCTCGCAGGCCGCGGCGTGGTGCTGCGACAGTCAAGACTCTTGTCTCTCCAATGGGCTCTGCATCAGCCATGAGTCCAACAACCTCCTGACGCAACAAGGCTGCACCGACCCGAACTGGGGGGGATCTTGCAAGCGCTTCTGCTCGGCAAGCAACGGTACGGATCATGGAAGCACAACATCTCTGTCGGGTTCACTGACGCGGCGCAGTCAAGCAGGACCATCACCGCATTCCCCTCGTCGGCTGCCCCGCCAGCTTCGACAACAAGACCAATTCGATCCAGTACTGTTGCGGTCCCGACCCGGCGCGTTGCTGCGAGAACTCCATCTCCTGGATCTCCGTTCCCGCCGGCGCTTTGATCCGCCCGCCAGCGACCAGCACCTCGCCAGCATCGACCTCTCCTGCGCCAGCCAGCACCGACGATCCCTCCACCGATACCACCACCTCCGACTCCTCCGTCCGTACCCTCGGCCTTGGCATCGGCATCGGCGTGGGTGTTCCTGTCTTCCTCGTCCTCCTCGCTATCGCCGTCCTCATCGCCGTGCCGCGAAAAACCCGCCTGGAAGGCGGACACGGCCGACGCCGTTCGCGCTCGCGATCCTGCTCCCACGGTGAAAAAGATCCGGGGATCAGCCCCATCATCATCCCAGGCCGACACGAGCTCGGCTCCCACCGCCGCCACGAGCTCGCCACCAGCGTGCATGCCGGCGCAAACCCCCTTCGACACGGCCATCGCAGACAACAGGCTCAAGAGAGCGAGCGAGAACGCGACCTCAAGACTGCCGCATCCTTCAGTCAATTCGATATATCTGCTGGCCTCGCTGTCACTGCCACCGTGCCGAGTGACTCAGGAATGGGCCTCTTCCACCCTGAAAACGGCGGCAGAACGTGGCCTGGACAGCAGGGACAGCAGACGCACCCGCCAAGCTCTGGAGCCACAACACTTCCGAGGTCGCTACCGCCGTCACCAGTGCAGTTCATCTCGGCGGCGCCCGGCTCATCCGCGACGCTCCTTGGGCTGGAAGCTGGTGGAGGGGCTAGCGCCGAGAATCCAACGGAGGTGGGCGGAAATAAGATCATGATGATGATGATGGGCAAGGAAGGCGAGGACGGCAGTATTCCCAGGAGGTGGGAGGGGCCGAGCGGGAGCATGCCGGCTGAGCTTGATTCGGGTGTGCCCGTGGGTGGTGGGTATGGGGTGCATGGACTGCATTCCAATGTTTGCACGGGTCAGGGGGTGTGGGATCAGGCAGGGAATGGGAAGCTTGGGGTGAGGGGAGGGGAGGAGGAGTTGAACTCGCCAACTTTGGGGAGAGATGTTGAGATGGCAATGCCAGCTAGGAGGGATTAGGAGAGCCGGGGGTTGATCTAGGAACTTGGGGCTGGTCCTGGGTGTTTCGGTATTATATGCTATAATAGGGTATGAAGAGACCGGCATGTTCCATATCGTGCATTCGAGTTCTTGTTTGCGTCATCCCCGCTATACGGTGAACCCGGTTGGTGGGTTTTCTTTTGAGAACGAGTCAATTCTCTACAAATACGGTCTTGATGGTTGGATTGGGTAATCGTGAACAACTGTTTGCCTCCTGCGTATTACACACGGGGCACCATTTTCCGCTCCCATCGCGTTATCACCCACCCTGCCATACGCTTCAACATCCCAGTCGCTTCTATTGTGACCTTTGAGAAAGATTTTTGCGATCCTGAAGATACGAATTCCAGCCCTCGCCAGATGTCTTTGACCCTCCTGTCGGCCGATCCTGCGCCGCCCCGGCCTAATACGGCAACGGGCTTGCACGCTCCGAGCATCATGGTTAACACGCCGACGGAGACAACGTCCGATCCAGCCCTGCGGGCCTAAGCAGTCCGCTAGGGATTGTGATCCTACGATGATATCTTGGGGGTACTACATCTTGAACTCCAAGGAAAAGGGGCTTTGGGTGTGCACCTCCTCCTTTTCCTCTTCCGCACGCCGAGCCCCCTACTCCTACCCACCCTCTCCATCCGGTTCTCTCCCCCGGAGCTCGCACCATGAAGGCCTCCATCGCTGTCTCCCTCCTGGGGACCCTCGTCTTCCCAGCCCTCACCACCGCCGCCAGTCTCACTCAGATCACGGCCCCCTTCGGCCCGAACCCGCGCAATGTGTCTTTCCACATTTACGTGCCCGACTCTCTCCCGGCCAACCCAGCCATCCTCGTCAACCCGCACTGGTGCCATGGCACCGCCCAGGCTGCCTTCGCCGGCTCGCAATACGCCACCCTAGCCTCCCGCCACGGCTTCATCGTCATCTATCCCGGCAGCCCCAACGCGGCGGATCGGTGCTGGGACGTGTCCAGCCGCGAGACGTTGACCCACCAAGGCGGCGGCGACAGCCTGGGCATCGTGAGCATGGTGCGCTGGACGCTGGAGCGGTACGGCGCCGACCCTCGCCGCGTCTTCGTCACGGGGGTGTCGTCGGGGGCGATGATGACGCAGGTCTTGCTCGGGGCGTATCCCGACGTCTTTGCTGCGGGCGCCGCTTTTGCCGGGGTGCCGTTTGGCTGCTTCGCCGCGCCGGGGAACAATTCCGGACGGCACGGCTACTGGAACGGCGACTGCGCCGAGGGGAAGGTGACGAGATCGGCCAAGGACTGGGGCCATCTCGTCCGCGCGGCATACCCGGGGTATGACGGTTGGCGGCCCAAGCTTCAGCTCTTCCACGGCACCAAGGACGAGATCGTCAGCTATGTGAACCACGTCGAGGGCGTCAAGCAATGGGCGGACGTGTTGGGGCTGGATGCGGCGGCGCCGGCGGCCGTCGTGCGTGACACGCCGCTCGCGGGGTGGACGAAGACGGCGTACGGCGCGGGAGGGTGGCTTGAGGCCTACAGCGCCGAGGGCGTGCCGCATGATATTCGCGTTCAAGAGAACACGGTGGTGGAGTTCTTCCAGCTGAACTGCCGCGGAAGCGGATGCTTCTCTTGGGGCCAGGGCAGCCCGAACGGCGAGCCGTCGTCGGTCTCGGCGTGGCCAACCTCGACTACGGTTTCCGCCCCTGGAGCTACGGCGCCTCCGGCCACGTCGACCACCCTTCTCACAACAACCACGACGACGACGGCAACGACGACGACGACGACGACGACGACGACGAACACGGGTTCTTCGACATCGCCAGCAGTTGTCCCCACTTCAAGTTGCACGACTCGCCCCGGAGGAGTTCCCAAGTGGGCACAGTGGTATGTCCCTGGTTCCGGAGCCGATGCTGATGTGTTTAGACGAAAGACTAACGATGATGTTGTCGCAGCGGCGGTTTGCAATACATTGGCCCTCAGTACTGCGCGGATGGCGAGTGCAAGTCATACAACCCATACTACTGGCAGGTAAGAATGCCTACTTCATATTGTTCCCCTTGAGTTTACTACTGCCGAACCGAACTGATCATCTTCCCAAGTGTGTTCCTACACCATGCCCAAGGGCCTAACTAAGGGGGGGGGGGGGGGGGGGGAGTCGCCAAAGTCGTAGAAACAACAATAGTCTTTTTCCTCCCTAAAGTACATTCTGTTACCTCAAAACACTCCGTTATCGTCTCGTGGTTCTCCCATGATTCCTCCTCGCCTTGCTCCACCACCTCAAGTCCAAGAACGGCCTTTCATCCCCAGAGCCGTGCTGCTTGCTCCCAGCGACTTCAAACAGCATCAACCCCCGATCCTAGGGTCTTAAGAGCTTTCAAGAGCTGCTCGCCCGGGAAATGGCTTCCATCAGCCGCGAGATCACCACCCTGCCGCCCGGCCCGTCAATTACCAGCTGTAAATCTCGGGCAACCAGGACCACCCCCACCAGGGCCTCTACCAAACCCCCCGCCGGGACAGTTTCCCGTGGCGCAAGGGCAGTTGGCCGGCCCGCCACCGGGTCCTCTACCGGGTCCTCCGCCAAACCCCCCACCGGGACGGTTCCCCGGGGCAAAGGGGCAGTTTCCGGGCCCCCCAAAGGGGCAGTTCCCAGGCCCCCTGCCCTGACCGAGGACTTGGTAAGGGAACAGGAGGACAAGCAGGAGAAGGAGGAGGGAAGAAAGTGGGAAGGGGGTGAGGGAGGTTTGGCGAGCCGTGCGGTTGGCCATTGGGAGTGCTCGGTTTGGATGTAGGGGTTTGGTGTGGTTGGGTGCTCTGGTGTGCGTGTATGTTATAGTGAATTGATTGATTATGAGAGCTTTGAGGCACTTGAATAGCTGACCCGGGAGTTGTGTATCTGTGTTGTCTCTTGCGGCTCGAAAAGAGGCAGGAGGATGAACAAACTGGGGATTCCGGATACGCCTTTTATGCACATTGCTCGTCGAGTTGCTTCCTGCATTGCGTAATGCTCTGCGCTCTCATTGATGACAGCGTATAGTAAGGTGGCCGGCCCATCCGGAGCCGTTCTGCGTGGAGCTTTTGGGTGAATCCCATGGTTCAACAAGTCCGGACCCCGTCATCCCTTAATTACAGCGTCATTGATTGCGAGAAGTCGGTGATGTCACCCTGGATATCGTGTGGTTAGAACTAGGAAAGCCATCGGCATCATTGTCTGGAATCTGCCGTCTGAAGAGCTTCGGCGACCTCGGGGAGACCAAGATGGGACGGAGCCTAACAAAAAGAAAAGAGGGAAAAAAAGCTCAGGATGTAAAAGAGGTTTCTAGTTGATCGATGGTGCTGGCGAGCGTTTTCATGGTACAACTGGAACTCCCCGGAGGGTCGAATAACTACCTACAGATCTGAAAGAGGTGGTTATAACTTCGGTAATATCCTGCTTCTCCCGGTATCCCGAGTGGGATGGTGATCCAGCGCCCTACTACCTCTCCTCAACGGATCAACGAGGCGATGTTCTGGATCCCTCTTGTCACAATCCCGCTACCATCCGGAAAAGCCGATTTTTCGACCGAACAAGATGGACATCTCGACCACCTGAGATGACGTTCGTTGTCGTCACCCCATTCCACCCGGCAGTTGTGACTTGGGGCTCAGAGCTGGGTGAGCCTCACATGTTTCAATAGGCAAGACATCCCCAAAAAGAGGCTAGAAAAGCGCAACACTGTATTAAGACCGTATTTTGCAGCTCCCTATGTACACGAGCCGTGATGGGCCTCGATTCAATGCCAACCCACAGAGAAATGGCATCAAACCCTTGTATAGCATGCCCTTCGGACCTATGGGCAATAAGCGACCCGTGCTGGTTAAGTTTCGTCGAGTCCGTTTGGCTTTCCCTTTCTTCCCAAGACCCCCGCCGCCAACTCTTTGGGTAGCCAAGTCGACTGCGTCGGGTTGTCTAAAACATGACTGATTAGAAGGTCATGAAGATAAATGCGGTGCGTGCAAAAATAATTCAGACAGCCGGCCCCCATCCGTGTATGTATACCATATAATCCTTATCCTGTCCATCCTTTCTCTTCCCTCCCTTCACCATGCGCGCACGCACGGGACAAATACCCAACGAAACAGGATGGAAACAAAAAGCAAACAAAAATCAGTGCGCATTAAATACGCCCGCGGCGCCAGGGGTCGTGGCGCGGCTGGTCGTCGGGACGTCCTGTCGCGGGACAAGCACCGTGAGCTCATACGTCTCGCCGGGCTTGATGTTGGTGACGCGCTGGTCCGGCAGCACCTGGTCCCCCCAGCGGACCGTCACGTCGGCAACGTCGGCGCGGCGGATGTCGAGCTCGAAGGTGGCGCCGCGGAACTCGCGCGTCACCTTGATGGACTGCCAAGCCGAGGGCAGCTGGGGCCGGATGACGAGGCCGCGGGCGTCGCCGCGCAGGCCGCACAGGCCCTCGATGACGCAGCGGTAGGCCCACGACGCGGTGCCCGTGTTGAACAGCTGGCTGGAGCGGCCGGCGGTGCGGGGGAACTCGCGCCAGGCGCCGCGGTAGTAGTTGGGCACGAAGATGGGGAGCTGGCCGCGCTGGCGGTAGTCGGCCTCGCTGGGGCCCGGCAGCAGCTGGCGGAGGTAGGCGTAGGCGCGGTCCTGCTGGCCCTGGAGCCTGTACAGGCTGTAGACGAAGAAGACGGCGGCGTGGTTGTAGACGGCGCCGTTCTCGGCGGATCCCATGGCCTTTTGGGTGACGCGGCCAACGTCCTCGCGCATCTTGGAGAAGGCCGGGGAGAACATGACGAGGCCGTAGGGCGTGTTGAGCTGGGCCTCGACCTGAGGGAGGATGCGGGCGATCTGCTCGCGGGTGGCGGCGCCGGCGAGGATGGCAAAGGACTGGGGATTGAGCCAGATGCGACCCTCGGGGTCCTTGTGGATGCCAAAGACGACGTTGTCGTCGGTGATGCCGCGGGCGAACCAGTCGCCGTCCCACAGGTGGCGGTTGGCGGCCTCGTTGCAGTCCTGGGCGCCTTGGCGGTAGCGGCGGGCCAGGTCGGCGGCGCCCTCGTGCTCGCACACGTCGGCCCACAGGTTCAGGGCGTAGGCGGTGGCCAGGGTCAGCCAGCCCGAGACGCCCTTGCCCTTGTAGCCGACCATGTTCATGGGGTCGCACCAGTCGCCCTGGGCGATGTAGCTCAGGCCGCGCTCGTCGCGAATCTTGAGCAGGAAGTCCATGGCGCGGCAGAAGCGCTCAAAGACGGTGAAGTTGTCGCCGTTCTCGGTGCGGACGCGCTCCTTGAGGAGGCCGTAGTCGCCCGTCTCGGCCAGGTAGACATCGAGGGTGACGGGCAGCCAGACGCAGTGGTCCGTGTGCGGGATCTGGTTGATGTACTTGAGCTCGGCGCCCTCGGCGAGCAGGATGCCGTCGGGCATGGCGCCGGTGGCCTCCTGCTGCGACAGGGCCGTGATGAAGGCGCGGCGGGAGACGACGGGGCGGATGTAGTTCATGCCCATGTTGTCCTGGAGGTAGTTGCGGGTCTGCGGGTCGGTGGTCAGGCGGTTGACGTCGCCGTGATAGTAGACCTGGCGCGGGAGCCAGTGGTTGACAAAGTTGTCGAGCTCCTTGTCGGGCGTCTCGATGCGCAGGCAGCCCCGCCCGCGGTCCATGTACGCGGCGTACTCTTGGGCCGTGCGGACAAAGGCCGCCTTGCTCAGGTAGCGCGCGCGCATCGTCTTGATCTCGGCCTCGTCAAAGGCCGGGCCGAACATGAAGCGGTACTCGCGCCCTTCGCCGGCGGCGAGGGCCACGCGGTACTGGACCGCGGCCGTCGGCGTCTCGTAGCGAGCGTCGCTGAAGCTCAGGTTCGGCTGCTGCAGGGCCGAGGGGTCGTGGAGACCGCCCTCGCCCTCAAAGGCCTGCTGACACGCGTCCCACGAGTCCGGACGCGTCTCGCACAGGAAGTACGTCTTGTCCTTGAGGTGCTTGTTCTTGAAGTAGTCGGCGGCCTTTTGGTACGGGGTGACGCAGGTGGCGACGATGCCCGTCAGCGCCTCGTTCCACTCGGCCGACTGGTTCATCCACGACATGTAGCCGATGGTGAAGTAAGGGGTGACGCTGAGGAGGCGAGGGCGGCCCGAGATGTTGGTGACCTTGATGGTCCACAGCTCGGCCACGTCGTGGGTGGGGAGGCCCATGACCATCTCGACGCGGATGCCCATGTTCTCGACGACCCAGGCGACGTCCGTCTTGCCGGCGGAGAAGACGAAGCGGTCCGGGGCGGCGCGGACGGGCTCGTGCGGGGCCGAGAAGAGCTCGCCCGTCTGGAGGTCCTTGACGTACACGAAGCGGCCCGGATGGTGGGTGTAGTAGTTGGGCTCGGGCTGCATGAAGGTCTTGGCTTCGATGTTGGGGGCGTACGAGTACTTGGCCGGCTCCGGCTGCATGAACTGCGCCGTGGCGTACCCGCGGCAGGTGATCTGGATCATCATCTTTTGGTTCCACAGGAAACCGCCGGCCTTGGGCATGGCCGTCGGGCTGGTGAGCTCGTAGCGGTTGCCATCGTTGGAGGGCCGCAACAAGGTCTGCTCCTTTCTCATGCTGGCGGCGGGTGGGAGTATCCTAGGGGGGGGGCAGGCGACGGAGAAGAGAGGAGGGGGCGGGCAGCAGAAACAATGGAGGCGAAGGATGTTGCTGCGAGTGCGGGTAGGTAGGTACCTTGGGTAGGTAGGTAGGTAGGTAGGTAGGTAGGTAGGTCAATAGGTAGGGGGAGGTGGTGTTGGTGGTGTTTTGTTTTCACAAGCCAAAGTGCCGTGGCGGTGGTGTTTGGTCCATCGGAGGAGTTCGAAGCGTTAGCGATGCGGAAGAAGGGGGAGGATCTGAGGGAAGGAGACGTGGGAAATCCCTTGGACGTGCGGCGTGCGGTGTGCGGCGCGAACAGCCTCTTCCTTTTGATGACGGATGTTTGATGCCTGCTCTGTGCGGGGGACCGAGAAGAAGATAAGAAATAGTGAGAGCGAGCCCGGCGGCACCTTTTGACGCAGCCCAGCCAACGTCATGACCCGCGGACCTTGGACATTGACAGGGACCCGTCGATGGCATCCCAATGGCGGCGCGGGAGGCAGGGTGGTACAGCAACGTTAGGCCCGCCCACGCCCCGTCTCAGCTGACCAAGCGGTCCCAACAATTGCCCCTGTTTGTTTTGGTTGCTACCCTATGTACATTGCCGGACGGGGAGGGTGCACGAGGGGACCAGGGAGACCAGGGAGCCTTCTCCGGGAGAATTGACAAACTCAGCTGTGTTGTCCAAAGGGAAAAACCGTCTCACCGCTCCTTCATTGGTGCTGGATCGAGACCCAGACGTTGGGCCTGACGGGCATCCGGCATCCAGAACAGGCCTTGGCCATGCCCGTCATGAAAGGCGTCCATCCCCAACGACAAGCTCACGAGACCCCTTGTTTTGGTCGTGCGGGCGCCGATGCCGCTGCCGCCAGCCGCCGAAAGTGCTCCGAGGTGTGCGCAATCGCATGCCCATAGGTCCATGATTGGATTGGGGGGGTTGGTTAGGGGTTATTGTTGTTGTTGGGGGGTGGGTGGTTGACGCTGCACTGTATATACGGTAGGTACCCTACTGTAAAAGGTCAGGTACCTTACCGGAGGCAGGGTGCCTTACTGGAGGATACCACAGAGTCGGTCGGTGCCATAGCCCATATTACCCGCTGACGGGGGCGTGGCAATGCCGTTGCATTGTGCAGTTCCATGTTTCATCGATTGGGCAAGGTGGCAAGGTGTCCAAGGTCGAGGTTGGGGTGGTGGACGGGTTGGACTCGAGCACAAACGGGTGGGTGGGCGGGCAATCTGTCGTGAACAGCCCGACAAGTGACAATCCATGAATGGGAATGGTGGATGGATGGATGGAAGTGGAATGCGGAATGAGGACAAAGGCTTTTCGCTTTTTGGGCCCAGACCCACGTTGGGGTCCCCCTCCCCCTCCTTCGACTGCCCTGGGGACGCCGTGGGCTGTCCTGCTTGCTCGCGTTCTTGCCCATCCCGTCCCTTCCATGCCTGCCCTGGATCCACCTGCGATCCACTCCTGGAACCCTGGGCGGGGCCGTGGGTCCACAGACGGCCCCACAGCGGCGTGGGATCCACAGAAATGGAGACCTGCCAAGCCCCGGGGAAGCCACCCCCCCACCCCCCGTTCGGCGCGGGGGGTTCCACACCTTCCACACCTGCTTCGACGCCATGATGGACTGAGTGCCGGGGATCGGAGGACATTTACGAGACGCCCAAAAATTTCTGTCATCCTCGTGACTCGTCTTTTCGTCAAGTTGCCTGTTCTGCACCCCTCGCTCCTGGTTTGGGTAAGGTAACAACCAACTATATACCTAAGGTACCTAATGTCCCATGGTCGCTGCCGTCAGGATCACCGCCGACCCTCACCGATCTTGGTCCCTTTGGGCAGGCACTGACAAACCGGTCCAGGGAACCCGCCGCCGGACCTACTACCTAACCTATAGTATAGTACCTAACCTACCTAACCTGCCTCTGCCTGCCCTGCCGTGACCCGACCCACGCCCCACCGACGGCCGATCGAAGCAAGCGCACACAATCACAGAACTCTTGGCCCAATGTTCCACGGCCTTCTTGGTGCCTCGCTCTGTCCCGTCCTTTATGGGGGCCGGCAGTTGGTCGGCTGACAGAAATTGCGCCAGAGATTGCGCACGTTTCACCCTTTACAGCTCGCGCATTTCGTCTCCAGCTCTCCCTCTCCCACTCGCGTCCCTCTCCCTCCTCATCTTCTTCTTCCCCTCCCTCTCCCTCTGTCTCTATCACGCATACTTGCACACGCACACGCACATGCACATGCACACGCTCACGCACACGCACACCTTGTCCGTACGGCATAGTACCTGATTGGGGTAGCAGTTACCTACCTTGCTGTCGCGTAGCTATCCGTCCGTCTCATTCTTATCTGGCCGTCATCGGGCATGGAACCGACGGGACCCCCGAGCCCCCGCCGTTGGAAATCCGCCTCTGCTGTGCCCGTGCTGTCTACCTGACCTCACCTAACCATCTTTCATTTATTTCTTTTTTGGATGGATAAATTGCGTTGGGCGGCAACCATCCAGGTTTCGCGCTTCTCGCGGCAACCCCATCCGGGTTCGCGAGGGCAGGACGCCGCCGCACCGTGTGACGCTCATGACATCACCCAAAAACTGGCTCGGCGCGCCTTAAGCGAAGCATGGTTGGGTTCCCGGAGTCGCCGGCCGGCTTGTATACGTACCTCCAATGAGTCAAGGGGCGATACCGGCGGCGGCCTCTCTTCGGTAGCGGATCGGCGCTGACGGTGCTGAGCGGGTCGTTGGGGGCATCGGAAAAGAAGCCCTCGGCGCCAGCTTCCTGCTCGTCGAGCTTCAGGTCGATCCGTCGTCTCTAGCTGACCCTGGAAAATCACGATGCCCATCGCCGCCTCGTTCTGTCCGCCCTGCCCTGCAGCCCGCCTCCGTGGCTCCCAGCAAGAGGGCTCGTCGTCCCTTTGGTCCGGGCCCGGTTCCGACAATCTGGCGCTCTTGCGGCTCGCTAATCTCCCCCGCAAAAAGGTCCTTTCTTGGCAGATGGACGTTGCAGCGGTCCCTTGCAGCCCACCCCTCCCCGACGCCTGGCGGTGCCGTTCACCCTCCCTCGACAAGATCAACCGATAAAAAAGCCCTCCTCCCTATGCCCATCGTCGACGTTCCTAACCTTCTGTTTTGGCTGGTACCGCCCGCTTCCCATTGGCGGGGAGGGGCCTGTCTCATCCGATCTTGTGGGCTCGTTTGATCCTGGGCTGCCGAACCCCCCCTTACCCTCCGTGCGTTCAGGGGTCATGGTTGCAAGCCGACCGGGAGCACCCCGAGACGATGCTCGACGAGCTTGGATCGCAACGGATTCGTGCCATCTTTTCATGACTCCCAAGGAGCCCGAGTCTCACGGAGCCAGTTGTGCCATGGCCCATGTCTTGACGGGGAACCGGGCGTCGCAAAGATTCAAGTATCCATCCTCGTTGTATACAGCACAGTGCACTACAGGAAACACCTTGGTATCGGTAAATGTGCCTCCAGGCCAGGCTTCTCAGATCCTCGGCGCTCAGATCCTCGGCCAGGACCCTCCTGGGCATGTGTGTAACCATGCATGCCGCCCTATGGCTGGTTCCACCGCCTTCGACTCGAGGATATGCCAACAGTGAGTTATTAATACTCCCAGCCCGTCGGGAAGATCCGTTCCAAGATTTCACCCAGCGGAGCCGAAGCGCCATCAATCTACCCACGGTCCCATGCGTCTGAGGAGAAAGGGAGAGGTTGGCGTTGTCTTCCCATCTGGGAACTGCCAGGTGAAACATAGGTGGTGACACAACGCCATGTTTCTTCAAGCATGCCTCCTTGCCTCGTGGAAAACACAAATCCGGGCCTGACACAATGCTGTTTTTGACCACGGCATCACGGAGAGGCGTTGCGATGCCGGAAACGTCGGGCCCATCGGCAATCTTGTCACCGACGCCGTACCACTACGATTGGACTCGCTCTATGGGAGAATAGCATTCTAAGGTGAACGGCGTACCCCAGGTACCGGTGGACGGTTACAGGGACATGGACCCTATCCAACTCCAAATGGGTTACGAAAATAAAAAAAACAAAGACGGGCATTGTAACGGCGTGAGGTTGTGACGCACAGTACAGATCCATCTACTTGCGTTCATGGTGCCTTGATGAATTATTATCGTGATTCCTCCGGATCCAACCAAACCATCATCACCGTGCCAGACCGAACGAGGGGGTATCGTATCGCTTGAAGGGAAAGAAACCGAGAGACCGACAGACGGACGGACGGACGAGCAGAGAGAGAGAGAGAGAGAGAAACAAAGTAAATGGTATCATCCATCATCACCTTCATTCGCCATATCAAACATGCTCGACCCGATCCTGACGCATGTCCCCCGTGAGATCCTCCATGCTAGTGCCTTCGCTATTCCCCCCCTCCTTGCTCCTGCCCTTCATCCACTTCCCAACAGGGCGCCTCTGTCCCAGTTGCTGCTGTTGTTGTTGTTGTTGTTGTTGTTGCTGCTGCTGAAGCCGCGGCTGTCCCTGCTCCAAATCCCCGCCGCCGCCCGTCCTCGTCATCTTGAGGTCCGTAATCTCCACCACGCTCACCCTACTTCTCCTCCTCCTCCTCCACCCGCCGCACCTCTCCGCCGCGTCGGCGACCCCGACCGTCACGCTCCGCCAAAGGGTCTTGCACGCCGCCCACGACGTGACAATGTAGATGATGCCGTTCCAGAACCCCTGCAGCGGGAGCACAAACGCCGACGCGAAGAAGAGGGGCCGCGACACCTCGCCGCCGTGCACGACGCTGTACATGCGGTTCGCCGACGACGGGATCCACGTGACGAGCAGCACCGTGAAGAAGAGCACGGCGCACTTGGTGTAGGACCAGGCCGCGTTGTGCGACTCGACGTGCGCCCGCCGCCGCTGGTGCGGGTTGCCTCCGCCGCCGCCGCCCGCGTGAATCGACGTGACGGTCGCCGTGACGGTCGGGGCGATGGAGACCTGGGTCGAGAGGCGGGGCCGCTTGGGACGGGTGCTAGAGGAGGTGTTGGTGGGCACGGCGGCGAGGGCGGCGGCGCCGGCGCCGGCGCCGGAAGCGGCGGGTTGAGGGTGGCTCGGGGCGCCGGCGAGCGTGACGGAGCCTGCCGATATGTCCGTGTCGGAGTCCTCGAGGGAGGGGCGGCCGTGGTGCTGGGCCGGGGCGTCGGCGGAGATGGTGACGCTGTAGGAAGGCTTGGGCGGCGGCGGCGGCGAGACGGCGCCTGGCCTGGGATTGGCGGTCGGCGCCGGCGCGGGGATGATGATCTCGGTGGTTTGCGTGACCTCGGTGGTTTTGAAGTTGAAGGCGGGGGAGAAGTCGTTGTGCGGGGAGAAAGGCTCGGCGCCCCCGGCGGCCGTGCCGGTGGCCGTGGCGGACGAGCTAAAGTTGATCATTTTCCGCCGCTTGCGGAAGATCTCGCGCCCGGTGCGGATGTAGATGACGATGGCGACCATGATGGCAAACCTAGTCAGGGGGGGGGAGCGGACGTCAGCAACGGCCCGTAGAGCCAACGGAACGAAACGTGTCGGAGGAGCGGCGGCACGCACCAGATGGGCCCGTAAAACGAGACGATGCGCCAAACGTCCCACTCCGGCGTCAGCCAGCACCACAAGACGGCGTTGCCGTAGGGGCGGCCCTTGCCCTCCTGGGACACCCACAAGAAGGTGAAGCCCGGGATGAAGGGAACGCCGTAGCAGCCCAGGAAGTACCAGCGTTCCATCTTGCGCAGCTGGCGTGCGTCGTACTTGTGGTAAAAGGTCAGGTACACGTTGATGGCCATGGACATGGCCCAGTACGCATCGCCTTGCATGAACCTGGCTCACGCTTGTCAGTCGAGAAAATCCTTCGGAAGGGCCCTTTGTCCAAGGGATTAGGGGGGAGGAGGAGCTGAGGGGGGGGGGGGGGGGGGGGGGGGGGGGGCCAACGGCTTACACCTGGATGAGGAAGGCCTGAAGCTGGCAGCCGAACGAGTCGACGTTATGGATGAAGCTCGTCGTCATGAGGGTCGCAACGTTGGTCAACATGTTGCCAAAGGTTGCATAAAAGACCATGCGGTTGATGGCGCGCTGGCGGAAGGCGTCCGAGACGGTGAAGGTGACGAGGACGAAAAGACACCCCATCAACGAGATGGCCGAGCAGCCTCTCTCGATGGCGATGATGCTCGCCGAGTCCTCTTCTGACAAACCCTTCATGGCTGCTGCGGCTGCCCAGCTCACCGGGTAGGATCTTGGATGGCACGCTCCCGGATGACACCCAATCTTGCGTGGAGGGAAGCGGCCGGGGCGGGATCTCGCATATGTGTGCCCGCTGCGGACCGCAAGGCCGGGAGCGTCGCGCTGATGTAAGCCTCCGGAGGGTGTACGGAGTATGTAGCACACGACGTCTCCAGGTCAGCGCTCCCTCGGGTTGTCCGGCAAACGAGCGAGCAGCGGCAAGATGCAAAATGCGCGGCCAGAGATATCCACCCGGAGGGGGGAGGGAGGGAGGGAGGGAGGAAAGATATGTCAATCTCATTAGACACCATTCCCGATGGAACACCAGGGAGCAGCCCGCCCCAAGTATTGCGGGGGCGGGTGCCGCTTATCGCCCATGCGATGGCATGCCATGTCAAGGTGTTTGGCTGGTGCGTACCGGATCCAGGGCATTGGAGGGGGCTTCGCGGCAGAGAAAACGAGTAACGTCTACGCTAGTGATGGGGTGAATCCCAGGCAATGTAACTCTGCTAGCATCTGGGGCAGCCGTTCGCGGTGTCACAGCACCTTGCTGCTCCCCATGGGGCTCCCTGCGCTAACGGCGACATGGTCTGGAATGGGTTTGGCAGAGCTTCATGCGACGCGGCCATGGAGGCTGTTCTGGAGATCGCTTCTGAGCCGCCAGTCTCAAGGGCCTGCAAACCACAGACGGGGAAACATTTGCCCACGCAAGTCAGCAACGCCACATGGAGAATCCCCTCCCCCTCCCCCTGGTCTGACAAGGCCGGGGTTCGGAATCCACGATATCTTTTATTGGCATGTGGAAAGCAATTCTTCTTGAGGGGGGCGGTGACACCAAAGCGGCAAAGCACGAGGATGGGTGTTGTGACGACGCCGGGAAGACGGGGCGGTGGCGTCAAGCAGCGCGGGAAGAACTCAAACGCTCGTTGGCCCTTGGCCAATATCGGCGACGGCTGCAGGTCGTGTTCGGGTGTACACTAGGGGCCATGGACAGGGGAAATCCGAGCATTTCGGGCGGCTGATGATGGGGATTGAGCACTCAGGGACAAACTCGGTGTTTGAAGTTGGAGGATCGCCGCGTGGTGAACACTTCACTTGGTGAAGCAGGGGGGACGAGCACGGCCATTGGGTGCCTCTCACACGTGAGGCTCGGAACCGAGGATCGCCGCCTCGTGGGAGGCCTTGTTGTGTTCCCTATGACGACACCGGGGACGGCTTTCGCACTCGATGATCAGCAACATCAGATCGATACAGCGGGTGGATAGGGTTGCCATCGTCCCACCGTATCGAGCTTGTTTGTCTTAGGTGGCCGTTGTGAGGAGAAGCGATCCGGCCATGAAGCCTCCAGCGAGAAGCCTTGGGCTTCTACTGTCCGCTACGACAGGAGAGGATTGCCATGTCTGGACATGTTCGGAGTTCGGTTCATGTTCACCCCCCGATACCTAGGCCGTTCACTAGCCACGGAGCACAGACGTTCGCACGGGCCGCGTCTGCAACGTTGAGGATGACGGACCTTGGTTGGCGGGAACCCGGATGGGTTATGATCTACAGGTTGAGCACATGCGGGTCCTTTTTCTTGGCGAGGGAAGACGGGTAGCTACTTCAAACACCACACAGCTCGGGGCTGTTCCTATCGTGATGCGTGATGTTTCCCCCCCCCCCCCCCCCCCCCCCTCCCCCTTCCAGGACCAAGGTTTCGGCGTGTCAAAGCGCAACGGCTAAGCCAACTTTCCCCCGCTGTCGATGCAGGTGACGGCTTTCACAGCCGAAGCCATTTCCACTTGTGGCACGCTAGCTAAGACATGGGAACTGGCAGCCTGGCGTCGAGGACCGTGCTCGGAGATGTTCGCCGAAAGTAGCGCCTCCATCCGCGGATGCTAAGTTAGCTTTGACGATTCGGGAATCGGCAAGCTGGCCGAGAAGCCATGACCCTGAGGGCCCGAGTGGAACAAGGTCTGGCCCCCAAAGACATGGAAATGGTGACGACGACAACCCCCATGCTGCTCGTTCCAGAGACCAGGGCCTGCATCATGAACTCCTGGGGAAGATTAGTTAGTGCGTAGTCTCGCTGAGGAGAGTCTACTAGTACTGTGTACATAGAACTAACCTAGGGCGGCACAGTTCCCCTTTCCCGCCGGATCCTTTGGCGTGTACATACTTGTACTATACACAGTAACTAGCTCTCATGTCCAGAGAGACCCCCGATCGTCACCAAGGCAAGGCAGGACAACCCTTTTCTGGCAGCCGCCCATAAGATACCGAAACGCCACCCAGCTTGGCGGCCGGGGCCTGGCGGGCCCAGCTGGTTCCTGAAGACACCAGCGGCCTTCGCCTCAAGCTGCTGGTCCTCTCGGGGCAGGCGAGCGGGGTTGGGTGAGAGCACGACGCGCGTCGTGTTGGTGACGCGAGGAGAATGGCGCTGGAGGATTCCCATGGCCCCTGGAGAGGTTGCTATGTACGTGCATGGCGGTGTACAGCTCCGGGGAATGTCTTCCTTCTCCCGTCCTGGTCATGGTCAGGAGACAGAGCTCGGCGTCGAGAAAATGAATGAGTCGGGGACTGGAACGTTAGTTACTATACTATAGTTAGTGCCAGGCACAAGCCAGACGCCGCCAAAGTGCCCATCAAGTGGAGCGGAGCAGAGAGTGGAGGCTGTCAAACCGGCGTCGGGTTCCACTTTGAGTGCGGGGGGGAGTGGGGACCCTTGGACCCCGGACCGGACGCCTCCTATTCCCCCCACTCCTCCTCAACGGTTCCGGGAGATGACAACAAACGACCTCCCCCCCCCCCCCCTGACAGACGACAACAATAGTTAGCGCAAGACACCCTCGGGAACCTCGCAAGCCACCACCACATCCATCCCTCCTTTCCCCAGCAGTTCTCATGCGCGTACTGTGTATAGTATGCTCCAGTTCTCCCTAGAGTGCCAGCCATGTCAAGGTTGGAGAGAATACTGTATACGTCGTGACGACCATGACCTGGGCTGCCTCTCTCCGAGTCGTCGGGAACCACAGAACCCTGGGTTGCCATAGGTTGCTGTGTACAGACACAGTACTGTGTACACTATGTACTAGGTAAGGCACCTTACTAGGGTCGCGTTACATGGCTCCGATGGAAGCAGTAAGTGCTAAGTGCTATCGTCTGCTCGGGCCCTCAATGCAACTTTCATCTTCAGCTGCTTCATGCTTCGCCCCCCCAGCCGCTACAGCTCTTGTGTGCTCCGTCCAGATGATCAATCCACGTGGAGAGAAATGACCACTGTTCTTCATTTCAAGATGTTAGGGATTGCCTCCTGGATTACAGTAGAGCTCCATGTCTCAGAAGAAAGCCCATCATGTATTGTAAGAGACGAGATGTCCGTACCCAATCCACACACAACAAACACGGCACGAACCTATCGAGTGGAAAGCCTCCGCCTCTGTCTCTCGTTTCCTAGTTACTTGTCCCAACGCCTCAACGCTCCTGTAAGAAAAGAAAAGGAGAGAAAAATATACATACAATGCGCACAGAAACACTCCGCACATCCCTCACCAGGCCATACTTTGCCAAAACAAAACAAGCAAAGAAATTGCATCCCCCACGGTGCTACTCAGTACCGCCAGCACCCTTCGCGCCAACAAGCACCTCTACATGTTCCATCCCCCTTCCCTCTCCCTGTTCTGAATCTCTTCCCTCTCTACTCAAGAACGGCCCCGGCCTCCCTCCGGGAAGCCAGCACTCCGGCCGCCAGCTCCTCCGCCACCCGCCGGACCGTAGCGCCGCCCATGACCTGAATCACCGACAGGTCCCGCCCGAGATGGTGCCATACCCACGACCGCAGCTCCACCGCCGCCAGCGAGTCTCCTCCCAGTTCCGACAGGGTGTGCTCGCCCGTCACCGCGCCCTCGGGGAGCTGAAGCAGGTACCGCACGCGCTCGGCCACGGCCGGCAGCAGGACCGCCACGAGCTCCTCGCACGTTGAGGCGCGGTCGACGAGCTCGCGAAGGGGCGCGTTGCTGGCTCTTCCGCCGTAGGACCGCTGATGGTCTTGCGTCGTTCCGTCTCCCGAGGTGGCGTTGGCATTCCGACGGACCACAAAGTGCGAGAAGCGGGGATTCTTGTGCCAGTGCAGGGTCGGGTTGTTGGCATCAAATCGCCGCAGGCCCGTCGTGATGTCGTAGATCTGTGCTTCTTCACCGTTCCGACCCCATAGAGGCTGGCCTGCAACGATGGCCTCGACAAACATGTGGTGCAGATCCCGCTCCGAAATGGGCGGGTACCCATCGCGTTCAAGGTCTTGGTACAGGTTGTCCTTCTCGCGATGCAAGAACCCGAGGCCGTAGATCACCCCAATGTTGAGCACCGACCCGGGCAGTCCCCTGTTGCGTCGCACCGCAGCAAGCCCGTTCATGTACATGTTCGCAGCCGCGTAATTGGCCTGACCCGCGTGCCCGCCAACCGCCGCAAACGACGACGTCATGATGAAGAACTCGAGGTCCTTGTCGTCAAAAACCGCATCCAGGTTCGCCGATCCGACGGTCTTGGGCCGCATGACGCGCTGGAAGCTTTCGAGCGACATGCTCGCAAACACGCCGTCTTCGAGGATCATGGCACCGTTGACGACGCCGCCGACGGGCGGCAAACCTGCGGCAGCGAGGTGCCTCTTGAGCGATGCGACCTGCTCCAAGCTGGTCACGTCGAGCGCCTCAAACTGCACGACGACGCCGCGTCGGAGCATCTCAGTCTGCCACACGGGCGGCGTAGCGGGAGGGTGCCGACTGCAAAGCACCACGTGGCGCGCGCCCTGCTCCACGAGGAGGGCGCATAGGCTCTGGCCAAAGTCGCGCGTCATGCCGACAAGCACGTACGTCTTGCACGGGCTGAGGAGCTGAGCACCGGCCAGCGGCTTCACGGCATGACGGATCAAGCGCTCTGCCTTCCAGCTGATGAGCTGCAGCGGGGAAATGTCCCTGCCTTGCCGCAACAGCTCGGGAACGGATATAACAGGGACGCTCATGCTGGAATTCGCTGCGGCTTTTGCGACGGCGCATTCGACAGCCTGCCTGAAGAGATGTGCAGACAGCCGTAGCGACAATGATGCGAGCAGGTTCGAGAGCTTGCTGTAGCGACTGCCCCGCGGCATCGACTGGGCCATCATCTCCGAGACCTTGCTCCCGCTCGGGAGCAGGTCGATCACCCAGAGGCTGCTGGCGGTGAGGGGACACAAGGCCCTGACATCCCTCACGCTGGCCCCAGGATGCAGGTAGGCCGTCCCGGGTGAGGACTTGCACACGGACCTGTCCGTCGAGGCGACCGTCAGCGGCACGCCGCTCCAGCCTAGGACCTCGGCGAGAGTTTGAGAAAACGCCACGTCCGATCCAATGAGCAGCAGCACATGCCGGTTCCCTGCCGCGGTCTCGATGCCGATGGCCGCAACGTACCGCGCGAGACATGCCAGGACGGCGAGCATGTCAACCTCTGCTGTGTCGATGGGATTCGACCACGTCTCCGGGAGCATGACGAACGACCCCAGCCTTGGGGCCAGCGCGATGTACGCCCTCCCCGTGTCAGTGTCGCGCCCAGCCACCAGGTACGAGGGCGCCCAGCAAATCTCAAACGCAACCGCCGTGCTGTAGTCGACCTTTATGCGTCGACATCCAGGCGTTGGCGGGAAAGTGTCGAGACCTTTCACTTCCAGCTGGTACCGTTCCGGCGCGCTAGTATTGCTCATCGTCTCGGCCGGCACGAGTTCCACCACCTTGTCAAGCGTGTTGGTCGTCGTTTCAATCCTTCTCCTCGCTGCGTTGACACGCGCATTGGCCTCTTTCCAGGGCACAACCCTCGCAACGTACCTCCTACCCTTCTCAACATACACCTCCGGCTCGGTCACCCACAGCGGCGCAATGTCCGCATCCTCCTCCTCCTCCTCCTCATCATGGACCAGCCTGCGCATCGCCATCCGCGCAAAGCATTCCGTCACCGCTTCGACGGAAGCTGCCACATCCGCATCCATGACCCCATCCTCAGGAGGGCCGAGGTCCAACATCTGCATCACCAAGCCAGGTGTCTCGGCGACGATGGTCCTCGTAAACCCCAACGACGCCGCATGGTAGGGGTTGGCATACCTTGCGCCACGCGTCACCCAAAGGATGGTGGCATGGGGGCGGAAGAGGGCGCGCAACACGTCCATACGCTGCTCGGTTAGGCTCGCAAAAACCGGCTCCTCAAGGTCCTGCAGCATGATGACCGCAGACACCGGGTCCAGCGCCTTGATATCTTTGATCGCATCGAGTGACGACGCCGTGCAGACGTGGCCGTCGCACCGCGGACCAAGAACGCGTCGCACACCCGCCACGAGCTGAGCCGCGGGGGACCAGTCATCACCACCAACGTCGTCGTCGTTGCCGCCGCCACCGCCGCCGCCGCCGATGATGAGCAACCCTTCAGCCAACTTTTCCTCGTCGCTTAGGTACGCAAACGGATGCAGCAGGGCGCGTTTCACAAACGACTCGGCCTGCCGCACAACCACCTCAAACTTACCCGACAACGACTGGTGGCTGTTGGCCATGCCGTACCCAAACCCGGCATCATTCAGCAGCGCAGGCCATGAGCCCGGGCTCCCCGTCCACTGATGCGCGGTCTCTCCGCCGCTGCCCAGCTCGCTGTTCGGGACGCCTACCAGAATGAGGAACCCTCCCGGCCTTGTCCTGGCGCGCGCAGCCATGAGCGCCTCTTTTCTCCGGTACGGGTTGATCAATGAGGTGGCCAGGATGACCAGATCGTACCAGTCGGCGTCGGCTCCTGCGTAGTGCAGGTTGAGCTTTTCAGCGACAATCCTGCTGCGGATGGCGTCGCTGGCCGGGAGGCGGACTTCGAGGTTCGGCTCGGGGTCTGTGCCGATGCAGTAGGAGTCAAACGACTCGCCCAGGCCAGCGAGGATGTGCTCTGTCAACCCCAAGGCTGGGTCGGTGAGGCCTAGTACGCGCATGCGCGGGTACTTGTGGGAAATCTGGCGAATGATGCGGGACATGTGGCGCTGGAGAGCCACGAGGTGATGGGCCGAGGCCATGACGGCGGGGATTCTTTGCTCTAAGTGGTCGGGTTGACTCTGGATTAGGTCCCGGATGTGCTCAAGAACGGGAAAGTAGGGCGATGAATGGATGAACTGGCGAATGCTCTCCTCGGTGTCGTCGGGCCAAGGGGTTGAGACGGGTTCGTTTTGGTCCTTTTCAAGATAAAAGGTTGCCACACGCTCGCAGCTCTCAATCAAGACGTGGTTGGTAACCTCCATACTCTTGGAGCCGGCGCAGACAATCTTATCGTCCGGGTCGAGGTCGAGCTTGGTCGTAAGGTAGAGCTCGTAATCGTTCTCCAGCTTGGTCGAGCCGATCGACGCCGCCGTCAAGCCCTGAACCTGGATCTCCATGGTGCCGTGGCTGTCAAAAATCTCAATATCCGCTGTGAGCGACGCGGAGCTATGCTCAGTTGCCGGCGCGGTGCCCGTCAGGTATGCATCGACCTTGAGAGTGTCCTCCGCGCTGCTGGTTCCATCAACAGCCGCGAGGTTGAAGCGGACGCACCCCAGCTCCACCGGGAGAAAGGAAGTCCAAATGGCATTGTCGCCCGGAGATGAGATGGTGACGAAAGCCGTCTGAAAGCAGGCGTCCAACGTGGCTGGGCTAAGATCCAAGGCCGTGGTGTCGTCATTGTGGCGTCTGCTCACCGTCGCCGTCGCGAAGCGGTACCGCCGGCCGAGGGTCCGGAGGGCATGGAATGGCCCGGTGTAGGCAAGACCGACGTCTTTCATCGCCTTGTAGAACCTCTGAGGGCTGGCAGGCAGCATCTCAGTCTGGGCTGTCTGCCTGGGAGGCAAGGAGGCTGCCGAAGCTTCTCCAAGGAAAATGCTGAGCTGGCCGCTGAAGTTGCGCTTCATGTCGGTGCGGCCGTCGGCGATGGCTGAGCACAGCGTAAAAGACGCTTCCAGGGTGTCTTGTGCGTCATGGTGGAGGGTCAAGTCAAACAAGACCTCAACACCCGGGGAGTCGGGCTCCATGACGATACCGTGGGAGAGCTTGAGGTTCCGGAGCTCAACCACAGCAGCCTGACGGCCGGCCAGTGCGGCCTTCGCAGCATCAAAGGCCATCACCAGGTACGCCGAGGCCGGGAGCAAGGCATGGCCCTGGATGGTGTGGTGGCTGACCCATGGGATGCGCTCAAACTTGAGAATGTTGCGCCAGCGCAGCTGATGCTTGTTGTCGTCGCGGGTCCGGACCCCCAGGAGTTCATGGGGCTTGTCGGTCTTGAAGTGGTACTGGCGAGTAATGCGCGACTCACGGTAGAAGATCTGGGAGTGATCCCACGGATAACGCGGGGCATTGGGCAGACGGGCGTGGATCAGCTCGGGCTGCCTGGAGCCCACAACAAAACGCCGTACAGGATCAGCGTCGCCAGAAAGCCCAAAGCGCGTCCACACCCAGCCAAGGAACGTAGCAAATGCCTCGCGGTCGTCCATGGTACGGTCGAGCAAGCCGCAGTACGGAATCGCCTCACTTCCCCGGTGCTTCATCGTCTGAGCAACGGGTCTCTTGAGAACAGGGTGAGGACCAACTTCCACGGCGCAGTCGAACGGCCCGAGCATCTTGACGGCAGTGCCGACGGCGTCGCAGAACAAGACCGGGTTGGCCATATTGTCGGTCCAGTAGCGGCCCGAGAGCTGCTCCATGGACGGCTCACCCCAACCGTACACGCTCGATATCCAATCGATGCCGTTGCCGCCCTCGGGTCGGATGCTGCAGGCGGTCAGCTTGTCGAGGTAGCTGACGGAGGCGCTCTCCATGTGCGGCGAGTGGTAGGCTTTATCGATGCTGAGAATGCGCACGAATTTGTTCTGCCCGTCGAGCTGTGCGGATACCTCCTGGATGACGTCGGCATCTCCCGCGAGCGTTACGCTAGAAGGCGCGTTGATCGCAGCGAGCCAAAGACGATTGTAATACAACTCACTTCTGCACAGCTTGACAGCCTCTTCTTTGGTCAGGCCTGCGACCAGCATGCCTCCCGGTTTTCCGTCGGGGCCGTGGGCTTTCTGGACGCATATACCTCGGTAATACGCAATGAGAATGGCGCCGCGAGCGCTGAGCCTGCCCGCTGCGTAGGCTGCAGCGATCTCCCCCGACGAATGGCCAACAACGGCCGCGAAGCGGATGCCCATGTACCGCAAGAGGTCGACAAGCGCGATTTGAATCGCCGTGCAGAGAGGCTGAGAGACTTCCGCGTCGCAGACGCGGGACGTGCTTTCGTCGGCCAAAATCTCACTCTCCAGAGTCCACGAGGGCGGGTCAGGGCAGGTCTGGAGGATCATGTTGAGGTAGCGGATCGAATCAGCAAAGACCTGCGATGACCGGAACAGACCACGCGACATGGTGGCCCATTGGGCGCCCTGGCCCGTGAAGGTGCCGAGGATACGCAGTTTGTCGTTCCCAGATCGGACCCTGGCACCGATATTGGGGTTGGGTGACGCCCTTGCCGCTGCAAGAAGGGAATCGAGCGTGTCGATGGTGCCGGACGTCGAGAGGCTTACGACGGCCACGCGGTAGCGGAAGGCGCTGCGATGAGCATGAACGTGCCAGGCCACCTCTGCATAGTCCAACGCGGGATGCTGAGCAAGATGGTCGCGATACGCTTTGATGACTGCGACGAGCGATGTCTGTGAGGGGGCAGAGAGCAAGAGCGGCAACATGACGCGGTGGCTTGGAGACGAAGGGCCGAGGTAAGAGCCTCCGAGGCAGCCATGGATGGTCGGCGAGGAGAATCCCACGATGCGGTTGTGGATCTCGGGCACGTACTCTTCGATGATGGCGTGCGCATTGGTTCCCCCGAAGCCGAACGAGTTGACGCTTCCGCGCCTGGGTTGACCAGCAGGAGGCTGAGGCCACGGCAAAGCTCCCGTGGGGACCTCCAAGTGGAAGCGGTAAGGCTGGACGGCCGGACTGAGGGTTTCGTGGTGGAGGTTTGGCGGAACTGTCTTGTGACGCATGCTCTCCACCACCTTGAGCAGGCTTGCCAGTCCGGCGGCGCCCTCGGTGTGGCCGACGACGGTCTTGACGGACCCAACCAGCAGCCTGCGGGTCGCGTGCGAGCTCCGAAGCGCTCTTTGGTCGCAGCCCTTGAAGAAGGCATCCTCGATGGCACGCGCCTCGTTGGGATCACCGGCGGGGGTCCCCGCGCCGTGGGCCTCAAAGTACTGACAGCGGTCGTCAGGGTTGCGAGCGTCCAGGCCGGCTCGGCGGTAGGTATCCCGAATCAGACGCGACTGGGCCTCCCAGCTGGGCATGGTGATACCGCGCGTGTGGCCGTCCGAGTTGATGGCGGTTTCTCGGATGATGGCCTCGATGTGATCGCCGTCGTCGATGGCCTGCTTCAGGGTCTTGATGAGGATGGCGGCGATGCCATCGCCACGGGCGTAGCCGTCGGCCGATGCGTCCCACATGCGGCAGTGGCCAGTCGGGCTGAGCATGCGCATTTTGGACTCGGCAATGAACGGCTCGGGGGCGAGTATGAGATTGGCTCCTGCAACGCAGGCCATGGTGCACTCTCCGGCGCGGAGGCTCAGAACCGCCTGGTGCAGGGCGACGAGGCTGGATGAGCAGGCCGTGTCCACGGTAAACGAAGGGCCCCGCCAGTCGAAGAAGTAGGATACACGGTTCGACAAGATGGACCGGGCGTTGCCGGTGGCGCAGTACTGGCTGACGTTGAGCTCGTCGCGTTGAGCGAGAGTCTCGTAGTCGTTGGTCATGAGGCCGGCAAAGACGCCGACATTGGAGCCAGCGTAACGGCGCAGAGAGTACCCGGCAGACTCGAGGGCCTCGTACACGACTTCCAGGGTCATGCGCTGCTGGGGATCAATGGCCTCGGCCTCTTTCGGCGAGATTCCAAAGAAGCCGCTGTCAAAGACACGATGGTCCTGGTCGAGGAAGTAGGCCTTGGGCGAATTGGTGGCCCCATGGTGCTCTGCATCGGCATGGTAAAACGCCTACCTAAGGCTATTAGAGAGTGCTCCTTGAGGTGATATGATTGATTCTGGTGCTGGGCCGCGATTGCGACTTACACGGATGTTGAACCGCTCGAGGGGCACTTCCCTTGACAGGTCGGTTGGGTGAACGAGAAGCTCCCAGAGTTGAGATACATTTGTGACGCGGCCGGCGAAGCGGCAGCCTGTTCCAACGATGGCAATGGGTTCTGATGGAGGAGGCTTATACGACATGGTGATGTTGTTGTGTGGCGAACTGCCACGATGCGCAGGCTGGTGTAATTAATCGAACAGGATCCGTTGTCCAAGGAAACAAGCGCTGAGAAGCTCAATTGGCTGGTTCTCGAAAAAAGAAAAAAAGGCAGAGGAGAAGTCGTGTGTTTCTTTTGATGGAATCAAGAGACATTGGGGAAACAATATCTTGCGGGACAAGACAGGTTGTTACCAAAGAGAAGAGACGACGCGGATTGAGGAGTGGAAAGCAGGTGGAAAGTGGAAGAGATTCATTCAGAGCGACTGTTGGGCAAAGACGACCTGGCGTTGCTCTTGGTTGCCATTTCTCTTTGAAGGGCCGAGACTCGAATTCTAACCAGCCACGATAAGCCAGGGTCAAAGCATCGGAGGAAAGAAAAAGAGCAGGCACTTTTGTTGGATTGTAACGAGGAAATCGAGGAGCCAACCTTGGTCGGAGGCAGGACACGCGACATTGACAACGGCTTGGGGCTTAGCAGATTGCAGAACCACAACGCAATCACGTTACCTCCACTAGGTACTGATTTCTTTTTTTTTTTCTCTTCTTTTTTTTCTTCTTTTTTCTTCTTCTTCTTCTTCTTCTTCTTCTTCTTCTTCTTCTTCTTCTTCTTCTTCTTCTTCTTCTTATTTGGACTTGGGTGGTACATATCACTGAAAAGGCTACCAAAGAAACACCACCGGGATATCACGGTCTGGACCAGCCTGAGCTTCCGTTGGCAAGGGAGGATGTTAGAAGAGGAGTCGATTCCGATTGTTGAGCCCCGTGGTGTTATGAGATACCACCTAACAGATTCATCACCCTGAAACCGGGGGCTGAAGAATTAGTTACACAGCGTAAAGAACAAAGACGTCATCAAGTCATGAATGAACCAAGAACCTTCCACCTCGCAGCCGCCGGCGCCTCTCGCGCGTTGTCGTGGCTACTCCTCCGCCACATCACCCGTCGCAAAAAGCTCCAAATAGACCCTGCTCTTGTCCACCCCCCTCGCCACCAGCGCGGCGCGCACGTCCATCATGAACGGCTCGGGCCCGCAGAGGAAGTAGTCTGCGCGGGGGTCGCTCAGGAACAGGTCCTTCTCCGGGTGCAGCTTCTCCAGGTCGAGCCGCGTGTCGGCAAAGTCGTAGTCGACGCCCTCGCGGTCGTCCGGGCCGGCGTTGCGCAAAAACACGTTGGCCGTCACGCCCTCGTTGTCCCGGCAGATCTGCTTCACCTGCTCGGCAAACGGCTGCACGGCGCGCGACCTCGACGCGTGCACCCACGACACGGGCCGCTTGACGGCCGCGCCGGCGGTCAGGCTCTCGAGCATGGCCATGAGCGGCGTGGCGCCCACGCCGCCCGAGATGAGCACCGCGGGGACGCCGGCCTTGGACGCGTCGCCAGGGTCCAGGAAGAACTCGCCCTGCGGGTGCGACAGCTCCACCTCGTCGCCGACGTTGTACCGGCCGTGCAGGAGGTTCGAGATCAGGCCCGGGACGGCGGCGGCCCCGGCGGCCTTGTCGGCGGCCTCCTCGCGCTTGACGCTGATGCGGTAGAACTTGCCCTCCGGGTGCGGCGCCGAGCTGAGCGAGTACTGCCGGCTCTGGAGGTGGCCGAGCTGCGGGACGGGGATCTGCAGGCTGACGTACTGGCCCGGCCGGAAGCGCGGGAGCGGGACGACCCCGTCGGCGGGGGCGAGGTAGAAGGACGTGATGACGCTGCTCTCGGGCACCTTCTTGACGATGCGGAACCTGCGCCAGCCCGGGGCGGTCCAGCCGTCGGCGGCGTTGGCCTTGTAGAGGTCCCCTTCGCGCTGGATAAACACCTTGGCCAGCACGCCGTAGGCGGCGGTCCAGGCGTCGACGATGTCGGGCGTCGCGGCGTCGCCGAGGACCTGGCCGATGGCTTGCATCAGGTACCGGCCGACGATGTCGTACTGGTCGGCGGTGACGAAGAGGGAGGCGTGCTTGTGGGCGATGCGCTCGACGGCGTGGGCCAGCTTGGGGAGATCGTCGACGTAGGTGGCGTAGGCGAGCACGGCGCCGGCGAGGGCGCGGGGCTGACGCCCGTTGGCCTGGCTCGTCATGCTGAACATGTTTTTGAGCGAAGGGTTCTCGCGGAGCATGTTTTCGTAGAAGACGGTGGTGATGGTGACGCCGTGCTCTTTGAGCACGGGCGCCGTCGCCTTGACAATGGCGATTTGTTGTTCGGTAAGGGCCGTCATGGTGGTGGTGGTGGTGGTGGTGGTGGTGGTTCTCGTAGGTAGTCTTGACGGTGTGGATGTTTTCACGTCAGGGGGGTCAATAAAGAAGCCGGGATAGGAAAGGACAGCAGGGTAGGTAGGTATGCTGCCCGAGTCTTGAGGAACCAGAGCGTTATCACTCAGTACAGTACGTGACGACCGCTGTAGATACCCAAGGTTAGGTAGGTAGCAGGGGGTTGTTCCTGGAGCCCAGGGAAGTGTGCTGTCGGCTCTTGATGTTGTTAGACAATGCCAAAGCCGCTCCCTGCCTCATCTCTGTGCCATCGTGGCCTAGGTATTTATCGTCCTCGCCCTTCCCGCTTCCCTCCTCACCGCAACAGACGCAACATTGCGAAATCCTCAAGTCGATATTTTCGTGGCTTGCACCTCGCATGATCCCGGCAGTTCTGATGGGACGAGGTATGGCCGTGTAATCCCGTAGAAACGTGCATTTCCGAGGCCCGCGCCGCCGTGGCCCGGGGCCCTCTGCCGCGACTCCGGAACCGATGGTGAAATTCTCTTCATGGCATTGGCCAGTTCGTCCCCGGTTCGTCGAAACGGTCCAAACCATCCGGTCGGGTGGACCGGAGGACGCCTGGCCCACCAGGCCGGATCAGCTCATTTTTGCTGTTGGATGGGATGACTCAGCCTTATCCAAGAGTATTATAACGACAGCAGCATCTCCGCGGCGGGAACACCCGCAAGTCCCGGAATCTCCAAGCTTGTTTTTCTTTGGGCTTTCCCTAACGAGGGGGGCAAGGTTGTCTTGGGTGCAACCACAGGACACCCAATGTTCGGACAAGTTCAACAGAAAAGGAGCGGACCGGCTGTGAGGGTGTGGTCTGATGCTCACGGAGGGATCCAGAGGCCTTAGGATGGCCACCCAGTGGCTTGGAGGCACGGCGGGGCTCCGAAAGGCATCACCAAACTTGGAAGAAGGTTGTAGCTTTTACCTAGCTGACGCGGACGGTCGCGTCCAGGGACGCATTGACGTGGACTTTACTTCGACACCGGGACAGAGACCGCATGCGAAGGAGTCGACACTGCTGCATAATCACATGACCCGACCGCGATGGTGGGTTTTTGAGAAACGCGGAAAGAAAGAAAAAAAAAAAAAAGAATAGAAAATAATAACTAAAAATAAAATGTTAAGAGTGGACAAAGATGGTGCGGAGACCGGGTCCCCCTACAACCTACGACCGGGGACCCTCCTTGTACATACACACCGTACTGTGCGCGCATGGTGACGGGCACCTAGTAGGGGATGCGGCTTGCAGCCACGCGCAACCTTAAGTTGACGTACGTCGTCTTACCCTTGACATCGGACCACCCGAGAAAACCCTGCAGCATGCTTCCAGTCTGGACGGCGCGATACAACGATTGGTTTCCCCAGGATTCCAACCATCCGAGAAGCTCCTTTGTCTGTCGATGTCGGTTTGCAGGAGGGCCTGACTGAGGCTGTGCCACGGAGACCAACCCTAACCCTACCAACATTGGGTTGCCTCTCTTCCGTCCGGAGCCCTCGGGCCCCCCCCCCCCCCCCGCCACCTCGGTGGCAAACCCGACCACCCTGCTGTATTAATTAACTATTACCACGTAGAACCACGTAGACGGAGCGGGAACCAAAGCCATGGTGGAACGCCTCAGTGTGGCTTGGACCGTCTCTGGCGGGAATGTGATTCCCCTGCTCAGCTGGGATGACCCAGGGAGCATCCAGAGCCCGACGTCAACAAGCGCTGAAAATAGGGCCGCGGGTTCCATGGAGGGAGCCGTTTGTTCAGCGCCGACGGCAACCTGGAAGTGGAGGGCTTGAGCAAACAGCTCCAGGTCAAAAAGGAACCGGACGGCACCAAGCCAGTCGGACGGGGAACGTGCAAGCAAGCAGCCTATGCGCGCCGCCAGCGGCCACACCCTCTCCAGTGCTCCAGCATCAAGGCGTTGAGCCAACCGCCCCGGAATGCTGACACGTTAATACGTCTCGTGCGAGACCCAACACGTTGCGCCGCAGCCAAACAACGCTGGCTGGCGACCGCAGCCCCCCTACGCCTCGTTTGTGTCGCATTGCCTCGCCCGGTACGTTCGCCTCCATTCCTTTCCCCGGCTTTTTGTTCTCTTGGTGGCTTTTTATTCCCCTGCAGCCCAATTCAGATGCGACATGCTCTAACCGAGATGCACGAGCAGATGTCACCCGCCTTGGGTCAGCAGCTGGGATGCCCGAACCACCCATCAAGGCCATTCCTGGGGCCCGACCCATCCGGCCGGGCGACCTGGACGGGCTCTGGGCGCAGGAGAGGCGCCACGAGATCGTCGAGAGGGTCAAGTACCTGGTGAACGACGACCTGGAGGAGCCGCCTCACATCCTGGCCGCCCGGAGGGCTCTGTATGCGAGGGGCAAGACCTGGCGCGATGCGAGCGACGACGAGTACGTGCCCTGCTCGCCGCCCCCGTGAACCCACCCACGCGCCCGCAGCTAACAGGAGCAGGATCCTGCACATCCTGGATACGCTTCCCCGCACCCTCTTCGAGTCCAAGGTCTGGAAGCGCCACCCCCCGCCGCCCGCCAGCTCCGAGTACTACGACCTCGTCACCCGCATCCACCGCTCCGAGCTCCACTTTTACGGCTACGACAGCCGCTCCCCCGGCGGGCGCCTTTTGTACATGCTCCGCGACGCGCGGCTCGACCCTTGCCCGGCCTCCTTCTACCAGCGGCTGAAGCAGGCGGGCATCAGCATCGACCGCGTGGCCCACTTCACGCGGCGCACCGTCACCCGCGCCGACACGCCCTTGATGTCGCTGCCGTACAAGCTGGAGGACAAGCGCCGGCTGTTCGTGGGGGACATGGCGAGGTTTCTGGCGCGGATGCAGGGGAAGAGCGGAGGCGAGATTCCCCACGCCACGTTTGTCGTGCCGCCTGGCATAGGGCGGGCGGGCCAGGAAGGCAAGGCCGGCGACGACGACGACGCATGGATCGAGGAGGGCATCCTCAAGATGGACTCGAGGACGCTGCTGTTGGATACGACCATGAACAGCAGCCTGCTGCAGGCCGTGAGGGAGGCGGGCCTGAGGCCGGCCGTGATCATCAAGCAGTTCACCTTTTGGCCGGATCGGACGGACGAGGACACGACGGCGTTGGAGAAGATGGCGGTGGCGTAAGTGCACCTTTTCCTTTTTTTTTTTTTTTTATTCTTCTTTTTTTTTGGTTTCTGTTGTCCTGCTGCTGAGAGAAGGCGGCGGTATTACCAACCAGACAGAAACAAGGAACAAGGTGCTAACAATGTTGTCGTAGGGAATACAACACCACCCACTGGCTTACCCAGTACTACGGTGTATACGAACGGCATCCTGGGAGCGGCTTCGTCTCATGCAACCCGACCATCTACATCCGCAAGGGCAGGTCGCTGGTTCATGCGTTGAAAAAGTCCGCGTCCAACCTTTCCAACCTGATGCGGCGGGCTTCGCCCGGCCCGTCGTAGGGGGAGCCGGGCGATGAGCAGCCGTCTTCTTTTTCTTTCTGCGACTTGATTTCTTTACGGCGTTTCTTCAAGGCGAACATCAACATCACGGGACGGTTGGGACTCCCATGGGGATAGGGAAGCTGGATCAAGGGACTTGGGTCATGAATTCATCAAGCGGGTGCATGTTCATTCTGCACGTACGTACTATACGGGTACTATTAGAGGATGGGGCGTTGGGCACGGCGTTTGTGTACAGGAGGAGAACCAGCTGCATCATTGGGCGTCGGGCTGCATTTTTGTTTTTTTTGTTTTCTTTTTTCGCCAAGGATCGTCAGGCAATGAGGTAACTACCTACATAGTAGTAAACAGAAGCATACTCCGTAATCACTCGATTTTACTTTCTAGGATCCTGACCCCATCGATCCCGCAATCTGAAGCGGTTGTACTGCCTTACGGAACAAGTACGGTATTCATCCTTTCCTCTAATACACGCTGAGGACGCTGTCGCAGTCTCATTAGGTACTTGACGTCCAAAGTCCCCCGGCCCCAGCAGCGAAGGTACGGTACTGTGTATTCACCATGTAATTGCCCCGCTGTGGGGTACAACGCCCACGTGTAATGGACGCGTAAATTGATTATCGGGCGCGTCTCCCCGTCAACCTCTTTTACACAGCATTCACGTCGGCACCAACATTCCCTCACGCAGAGCATAACTGAGGACACATTGTCTGCTGGATCGCTTGGAGAAAGGCTGGTTTCCAACGACGCAACCCTTTTCTTCCCAGAAACCACGTAACCAGCCATCAACATGACCGTCCCTTCCAACGATGCGCCCGCCGAGGCGCCGACCACGGCATCGGCACCCGCCATCCCATCCTCTCTTGGCGTGCCTCGACACGAAGAGTACCAGTACCTTGACCTCGTTCGTGAAATCCTCGACAATGGCGAGCTGCGCCGCGATCGGTTCGTCCTCTTCCTCCCCTCTGCCCTCTGCCCTCTGCCCTCTGCCCTCTGCCCTCTGCCCTCTCAGAGGCCCTCCCCCACCCCATGCTTGCTAACCCAACCGGCCTTTCTCCTCCCATCAGCACCGGAACGGGCACATACTCGGTCTTCGCCCCGGTCCCCCTAAAGTTCTCCCTCAACCGCTCCGGCACCCCGATCCTCCCGCTCCTCACCACCAAGCGCGTCTACACCCGCGCCATCATCGCCGAGCTCCTCTGGTTCATCTCGGGCGACACCTCGTCCAGGACGCTGTCCTCCCAAAACGTCAAGATCTGGGATGGCAACGGCTCGCGCGCGTTTCTCGACTCGCTCGGCTTCACGGACCGCGAGGAAGGGGACCTGGGCCCCGTGTACGGCTTCCAGTGGCGGCACTTTGGCGCCCGCTACGTCGACTGCAAGACGGATTACGCCGGGCAAGGCGTGGACCAGCTCGCGCGCATCATCCGCACCCTGAGGACCAACCCGTACGACCGCCGCCTGGTGCTGAGCGCCTGGAACCCGGCCGACCTGGGCAAGATGGTCCTGCCGCCGTGCCACATGTTTGCTCAGTTCTACGTCTCCTTCCCCGGAGGATCCCGCCGCCGCCGCCACCGCAACAGCAGCAACGACGACGACAACAACAACAACAACAACAAGAACGGGCAACCAACCCAACAAGAGGAGGAAAGCAAGCCTCCAAAGGGCCACCTCCACTGCCAGCTCTACCAGCGGTCCTGCGACATGGGCCTCGGCGTGCCCTTCAACATTGCCAGCTACGCCCTGCTCACGCACATGCTCGCGCGCGTGACCGGCCTGGTCCCCGGCTCGCTGACGCACGTCATGGGCGACGCCCACGTCTACCTCAACCACGTCGACGCGCTCCAGACGCAGCTCGAGCGGGAGCCCGCCGAGTTCCCCGAGCTCGAGATTGTGGGCCACGACGAGTGGGACGGGACCAAGGGGGACGACGACCTGGGCATCGACGGGTGGAAGGTGGACGACTTTGTCATCAAGGGCTATCGGCCGCACAAGGCCATCCAGATGGACATGTCTGTGTAGCCGGCCGTTGGAGATGGGGCCGAGGAGGTGACTAGAGCCGCGGGGGGAGGGGGCGGAGGGGGATCGGGTTTCTTGTGCAATGCGTTTTTCTTGGAGTCATGACCATGAACGAGGGGTAGGTATGTGGGTAGTGGGTAGATGGATACGGTTGGGTTGGGTAACCAAAGGTACATATCATATATACAGTACCTTCACTGTTGGAAATCCTACAACCAATTCGGGTTTCTTCCACGTCTTGCCATGATCAGTGTTCGGTTGGTTGCATCCCCTGTTGCTTGGAAGATACCCAACACCAAATATCCTCTACTCTCCCTTACCATGTGGATGGCTTGTAACATGGCTTGTAACATGGCGCTCCCTACGTTGCTGCGCTTGCTGTTCGCAGAAGGAAAGAGTTGGCTTTCTGCTGTCACGACTTCCTATTGAAACCACAAAAAAAAAAAAAAAAAAAAAAAAAAAAAAAAAAAAGGAAAAACCAACCAAGAACTGATCAACACCATTTCCATCTTCGCCCTGGCAAACCGTCAAATGGATGAGTTGAGTGGAGAACCTAGATTACCATAACGCAGAAACCTTGCTTCCCCGGAACCATGTATATCTACGACGGTCTGTCTGGCTTTTCTCTCCAAAAAAGAAGAATAAATAAAAAAAAAAAAAATAAAACCAAAAAGAATCCGCGTCACCCTCGGTTCCGTGTACTGTATGCCACTCTAGCCCCCAAGCTGGCCCTCTTCGCTGTCCTTCATCCCGTCTCTTTTCTATCTTCAGGCCAACCCCTAAGCGCGCATTCCTTCCCATGCTATCCCTTCCTCTCCCCCTCTTCTGCACGCCTCACCGCACACAAACATCTAAGCAACCCATGGCACTCGAGAGTGACGACTCTATCTCTCCCCTTACGCCTCAGCACCCGCCTGGGCCGCCGCCGGCTCCGCCGGGGCCTGCTCCTTGGTCTGCACCACCAACCCCTTCTTCTCCGTAAAGTGCCTCGGCAGGCGATTCTCCCCCTCCTTGTACGGATATCCCGCCTCCTCGCGCGCCATGTCGTTCACCCAACGCTCGTTGCCCTGCAGACCGCCCTTTCCGTGCTTCTCAACGCCCACCTCGTGCCACTTGGCCGCAAGGTAGTACCAGGCCAGCGCGTTGCCGACCGTGCCCACCTCGTCCGACACGCCCGTGCGCGCCGCCTCGCTCATGCGCTTCCACAGCTCGTCGTCGGTGAACAGGTCCATCAGGTGCGTCGCCACGGCCTTCCAGTCGCCGGGCGTGACGAGGAAGCCGTTGACCTTGTCCTTGACCTGCAGAGGGATGCCGCCCGTGTTGGTCACGATGACGGGCCTGCCGGCGTGCAGCGCCTCCGACACCTTGACCTCGAAGCCTTCCCGGGTCGAAAGCTGCAGCACGACGTGGGCATTGGCCAGCAGGGTGTTGATGAGCTGGTCGTTCGGGTCGAGGCGCATGACGCTGACGTCCTTGATGAGGTCCGGATAGTACGTCTCGAGCTGGCTCATGGTCTGGTCGTAGATGAGGCTGCCGTCCGGGTCGTCGACGGAGCCGTTGCCGCACACCACCAGCTGCGGGACGTCCGTGACGCCGGCCTTCTCGCAGCGGCGGCGGAACTCGGCGTACGAATCGATGACGGTGGGGATGCCCTTGGACGGGTCGAAGCGCGCCACCTGGATAATGTACTTGCGCGCGGGCCAGTTGAGCTCGGTCCTGGGAACCCGTCAGCAGGATGTTGTGAGGCATGGGCAAGCAGAGGTGCACGCACATGCGCTGCGAGTGGCAGGCGACGTTGTAGATGTTGCCGTAGTAGCCCGCAGCCCACTTGCTCAGGGGCTTGTTCAGGCCATCCAGCCAATCCGTGGTAGCCGGCAGGTAGACAACCTTCTCGCGGGGAACGGTGTGAGGAACGAAGATCGGGATCGGGTGGCTGATGAACATGTCGGCGAGCTGGATGTTGCTCCAGAGGAAGTCCCAGATGTCAGCCTGGGGACTCCCGGCCGTGGCGACCAGGTCGCTCCGGATCTGGATGTGGGATCGGTACAGCACCGGGCGGTCCGGCGTGATTTTCTTGATCAGCGGGATGAGGCCTGGCATTTGCGGATCATCAATCTACCCCGCCACCGTTGGTCAGCACACAAAGCGGTTCCACCATCGAGAGCCAGGGAGATTCGGTAGGTCGGGGGCGGAAACCAAGGCACTTACAACCACAATGTCCGCGCCACCTTCCTCGGGCGGGCAGAGCGGGCCGCCTTCCGAGAACCAGTAGCGCTTCGCATTGTCCGAGATCCAGTCCAAGATGGCCTGCTTCTCCTCGGCCGAGATGCGCTGGTCGGGGTGGCTAACGCCCTGAAGGATGTTGTGGATGTTCTTGGTGATACGGAACACGCCCGGCCGGGGCTTGGGCACTGCAGATGCCGGGTTAGCCGTCGCCTGCTGCGTCTGGCACGCCAAAGGTGTGAACAACAAATCGTGTCTCGTAGCACGTACCGTACCACGTCAGGTCGACGCCCATGAGCCGCGAGAAGCGCACCAGGGCGTGGCGCATGAGGGCGACGCCGCCGCCCTGGGGAGTGGCGCTGAAAAAGGCAATCTTTGTCTTTCCGGCGCGCAGCTTCTTGGCGTAGGTCAGCATGGACTCCCAGGTGGCGTAGCTGCACGTGTCCTTGTGGTTCTGGATGGTGGTGAGGTGGGCGCGGAAGCCGGCATCGGTCTGGACGACGCCGCGCCAGCCAACCTGCAGCAGCGGCACCAGGGAAGGGCCAAAGTTCATGATGCACTTGCGGGCCACGGAGTCGGCCTGCTCGTCGACGCGCTTGACGTCCCAAAAGGACTGTTCCTTGTGCTCGTCGTCGGGGCGCATGACGATGGGCACGATGTCGAGCTCGAGCCACAGGCGGGAGCAGAGCGTGGGGCTCATGTACTTGAGGGTGGTGGGCAGGCCGGCGCCGATAAACTTGGCAAAGTTCTCGTGCTCGTACTTTTCCACCTCGGAAATGACATAGTCGGCGATCACGTCGGACCCCATCTTGAGGGCGTCATCGAGGACGATGCTCTTGACCGAGAAGTCGATCAGGTAGACCGTGTCGTGGATGGCCAGGGCAACGACGGCCGTGTGGTCGTCCGAGAAGACGGCCGAGATGCCCAGGAAGAGCGTCTACGCGGGGGGAGGGCGACCCCGTCACGTGTTAGCGGCATGGCACATGGGCGACCTGGTCAAAGGGCAGCATCGTACCGTGAGCGACGGACCAAAGTGACCCTCCTTCTCGACGAGGGTGCTCATCTGGCGCTTGCGGTGCACCGAGGTGCCCGTCGAGAACTTGCGGCTCTTTTCGAACGCCATGATTGCGTGCACGATGGGGCGGATGCTCTTGGGGACGTGCGGGTGGTGGTTGTGATGGTGATGCTGGTGGTTGTGGTCTTGTTGTTGGTCGTCAGCCGTGGGCGTGTCGGCTCCGCTGGTTATGAGGGATGGTTCGCCGCTAGCAAGAGAGCGAACCTTGTCGGCAAGACGATGGGTGAGGGAGGGCCAGTGGATAGAGGGATGGGGATAGGGGTGGGGATGAGACTGGGGGCTTTTATGCTCGACGTCCGTGTCCTCGGACGCAGGCGGTGCAGGGGCGCACGGCGTATCGTTTGGTGGTGCCGGGGCGCTGGAGGTGGTCTGGTCGAGGGACGGCAATGGGGCCGTTGGGGTGGGGGGGTTGAGGTCCACCTGCGAGACCTGGGACGATGGACACAACGATTGGGACGTTGTCGACTCGGACCGTTCCTGGTACGGGGGGGCCAACGCGGGCGTGGGTGAGCCTGCGGGCGTGGAGGGTGTGGACGAGGGCGTGGGTGTGGGGTGATGGTCGATCTCGGTGGTCTTGACGCCCGCGTCCGGCCGGTCCAGGGTCAGGCTCGAAGCGTTGGAGGGAAGGTTGGCGTTGCTTGAAGCTTGGCTGGGCCCTGCGAAATGCTGGGCTCCTACGGCTGTGATGCCAGTCGAGGTCAGCGTCTTGGGGGCCACCGAAGGTCCAAGCGGTGATGCAGCTCGCCCTGCTGCAGGGTATGCAGCTGGAGGGAAGGAGATGCAACCGGGGGGGCAGCGTGCGTGTAAGTGACGAGGCCCGGAGGAGGACGAGGGCCCCTCATTTCCCTCTCTCTCGGCCGTTCCTGCAACCTTCCATCCCCGGGTGGCATGAGTGGGGCACAGGGCTAGGCAGCTTCAAAGAAAAAGCCGGCAGGCGGCATGACACGGACCCGACCTGCCCTGCCGTGACCAGGAACAAGGAAAAAAAGGGAACAACGCTGGAACCTCAATTTACCTTCTGAGCTGTCTAATGGCTTGGGGCTTGTCAACACGCGGCCCTCAGGAACTGCTGGGGCGTTTTGCGCGCTTCTTTCCGCCATGATGGGGGAGGAGGGGTTAGGTTGTTCGTGGGCGAGCAACAGACAACGGGACTCTAAGACAGGCAGTGAGTGGCATGTCGTCAGCCCCACGTCCACAACATCAGATCTCTCTCCTGTCGACATCACATGGCCCATCAGATGGTTGGTTGCCAAGACCGCCCGCGAGCCTCAGCCTAACCCAACGGGACCCGACCCAACTGCACTTTCAGGTAGGTAGGTTGTATGGCCCTCTCTAGCAGCACTTGTTGCTTTTATTTGTGTTTTCAGCACTACCAACAGAGCCGTGGCTCAAGCTTGGTAGGTCCCCCTTCGATGCTGCGATATCCCCCTCAGGGCTCCAGGCCCGCTCTCCGGAGCACGACAGGCGTATATATGCGAGCGGCCTTTGTGTGAAAACCTGACTTGCAGGTCCATCACCTTCCTACCGGAATGGGTAGGTTGGAGACGGCGCCAATGCCGGTTCGTGCAGCCAGCCATTCCATCGAGAATGTCGGTGAACAAGGCCATGTCAAAACACGGCTCTCCATGCGTGGGCCGGGCCCGGGCCCGTCCTGGGGGGAAGGTTGGGTCGTTGCCATGATGGGTGGGGTGTGACAGCAGCGCCGAGGGGTTGAGGGACCAGCCAGCAGCGGAGGTTCGCCGGGGACGATTGGCCAGTCCGCGATGCACGCAGGAGGGGTAACAGGAACGGCGAGTCCAAGCCATGCAAAGGAAACCATTGCGGCGAGCGGGGGACGGGGACGGGGACGTACGTGGTTTAGCAAAAGAAGATGCGCCAGGAGGTGCCGAGCAGTGTGACAGTCACTTGTTTGACGAAAGGGGATGTGATGCCCCGATGAAGGATGGCTATCTCTGCTCGAGTCTCGTACTCGACGGGTGGGTGGGTTGGCGACACAACAGCGCTCTTTCTCTGACTCGGCCAACGGCTTCTCAAAAGGACGTTCTCTGTCGTCCAAATCAAGCACAAGGACAACAAGTTCCAAGTTTTTCTTCTCGTCAATGACGTGTGCTGCAGCGCCGAGCTCTCGCCCAAGAGCAGCGCTCTTATTCTCTCTGCCTGTGAAGCTTCAGAAACCGCCACCCACAGAATTGCCGAACCCCGAGGTCTACTTCGCCTCAGGCATGCCCGAGTTGG